>NC_045153.1:9732968-9787968 GCF_900700415.2 Clupea harengus
TGGTGTGGTGCGGTGTCGCAAATAGTGAACTGCATCAGTAGGCCTGCTTCCATCTGCCTGAGTGTCATCAGAGTGAGGCCGACAAAATGGCTGATGGGGCATCTGATCGTGGCAGCAGCAGCGAAGGCGGTGGTGGCAGCATCAGACCTTGAAGTGATTTTCAGTTCAATGATGCGTGCTGTCATTTCTAGCAGATTAGAGGGGACACATTAAAGGGCTTCATGCTAGTGGGCTCCTACTGCCAGACAGCTCACTTTGCTCCTGGCCTCCGTGTTTGGCCGCACTTTATTTAATCTTGCCAAAGGTACTATGCACTAAACACTTAACTTACTAATTGTTAGTAGTAGTATTAGTATTAAAATGTAATTTCATTCCGAAGCAAGATGTACTTGCTGTTGATTGTGGATTAAGGATTCGAGTTAGAGAGAGTAATATAAAAGTTTGTACTTAAGTAAGAAATACATTTATGTAGTAAAACGTTTTGTCAGCTTGTCAGCTTATGGAAGCGCACTGTACTTCAGGCTGTTTTAAATGAAGTGTTGTCTAATATGTGCTTCAGGCTGACCCTGACTGTGTCTCAGATGGCCAATGCTCTCTGTTGTAGGTCTCCTACGTGTATGGATTAACCGTCTTTGAGGACTACCTCTACGCCACCCACGCGGAGTCTGCCACGGAGTCGGCCGCGGGCATTTTACGGATACATCGGTTCAACGTCACAGACCCGGAGGTTCTGTCCAGCACGGGGAATTCCAGGCTTATGCATGTTTATCATAAGCTCAGGCAGCCAAAAGGTAAATGAGATGAGAGTGTCCACCTCTGCAGGATATACGCTGCAGTTTTCTTTCCATGGTTCATTGGCTGCTTCCTCGTCTGTCTTGGCTGGTGTTTTTAGTCTTATTCACAGCAATAAGACATCACATGACATGACCAAACATGTGCTGCACAAGCATAAAGCCATGCCCGCATTAGAAGATGAAGCATCAACACATTTCATGCATTGTGGTTAGTGCTCTGTGTGTGTGTGTGCGTGTGTGTGTGCGTGTGTGTGTGTGTGTGTGTGTGTGTGTGTGTGTGTGAGTGCATGTGTGTGCGTGTGTGCCCACATTAGAAGATGAAGCATCAACACATTTCATGCATTGTGGTTAGTGCTCTGTGTGTGTGTGTGTGTGTGTGTGTGTGTGTGTGTGTGTGTGTGTGTGTGTGTGTGTGTGTGTGTGTGTGTGTGTGTGTGTGTGTGTGAGTGCATGTGTGTGTGTGTGTGCCCACATTAGAAGATGAAGCATCAACACATTTCATGCATTGTGGTTAGTGCTCTGCACACACTAGCATTTTCACTCTACGCCAAGAGCTGACCTTCATTCTCCACCTTGACTTTGTGGGCAGTCTGTACAGGATGTGGTTTTGATGATGTTTCCTCTGTGTGTGTGTGGGTGTGTGTGTGCGTGTGCGTGTGTGTGTGTGTGTGTGTGTGTGTGTGTGTGTGTGTGTGTGTGTGTGTGTGTGTGTGTGTGTGTGTGTGTGTGTGTTTTTGTGTGTGCGTGTGTGTGTGTCCACAGTTAGGAGCCACGCCTGTGAGGTGGACCTGTACGGGAAGCCAGGCGGCTGCTCCCACATCTGCCTGCTGAGCGGGAGCTACAAGTCCAGGACCTGCCGCTGCAGAGTGGGCTTTAGCCTGGGAGGAGACAGCCAGTCCTGCAAACGTCAGTGAATGTGCACCCAACATGCTGAATGTGCACCCAACACGCTGAATGTTCACCCAACACGCTGAACGTGCACCCAACACGCTGAATGTTCACCCAACACACTGAATGCTCACCCAACACGCTGAACGTTCACCCAACACGCTGAACGTGCACCCAACACGCTGAATGTTCACCCAACACGCTGAACGTGCACCCAACACGCTGAACGTGCACCCAACACACTGAATGTGCACCCAACACGCTGAATGTTCACCCAACACGCTGAATGTTCACCCAACACGCTGAACGTGCACCCAACACGCTGAATGTTCACCCAACACACTGAATGCTCACCCAACACGCTGAATGTTCACCCAACACGCTGAATGTTCACCCAACACGCTGAATGTGCACCCAACACGCTGAACGTGCACCCAACACGCTGAACGTTCACCCAACACGCTGAATGTTCACCCAACACGCTGAACGTGCACCCAACACACTGAACGTGCACCCAACACGCTGAATGTGCACCCAACACGCTGAATGTTCACCCAACACGCTGAACGTTCACCCAACACGTTGAATGTTCACCCAACACGCTGCCTCAGGCTTTTTAGGGTTGTGTTCGTTTGGGTGTGCTTCTAATCTGAGGTTGAATCAGAATCTGTGTGTCAAGGGGAAAATGTCTTTCTTTCTGTTTTCTGTCTTTATGTTTTCTCTCCTTCTTTTTTCCTTTTCACTTTCTTTCTTTCTTTTTTTCTTTCCTTCTGTTTTTCATTTTTGTGGTAGACCCTCCTCAATGCTGACACAGTGCTCTCCAACCCCATGTTGCTAACTTTTGAAATGAATTTTCTTACAGACAGCTTTTTAATTAAACCTAATCTCATGTAGACTGCCTTTACACACCAGTCACATTTAGCAAACAAAAACCTGGATACACATCAAACATCCTGCTCGCTCTCTCTCTCTCCCCCTCTCCTTCTTTTTCTCTCTCTCTCTCTCTATCTTTCTCCACAGATGCACACCCTCACTCAATCACTCATAGTACATCAAATATATGAACAAGGCCTTTTCAGAGAGTGTTGTATATGCAGTTTAATGGAAGAGGCCGCACACACATGCTGCAGTCACATTTTAAATCAAACTGCTTTGCAGTAAGAGTGGAACGATCTGCCCTTCGGCCTGAAGACGACGAAGAAGGCCTTGACTAAGTCAATCGGTCCAGTAGATGAGAAGCGTGGCTATCCAAATAGCTTGACGTATAATTGCTTCAATGTACACACCAGCGTCCTCCTCCTCATCAGGTAGAGAGCAGCAGTGCTTATTGAGAGACACCCGTGGGTGTGCTGTCGAGGCAGGGGGGATAAAGTGCCTTGTGCTTGCCCAGTATATCAAAGCCTCTATTCTGCTCGACACAGACAAGCACGGGGGATGAACATGAGCGCTAGCTGCCCGCCGCAGTGCTCCTCAAAGCTGCCGCTGCCTTATCGACCTGATATCGGTGTGATTCATCACGAGCGTAATGCTGTTTTAAGTTGCGGTGGGCTTGCGTGAGCTCACCTGATCAATGGACATTACGCGTGTGACAGTGAAGGCGGACGCTCGATTAATGACACGATTCGGGGGAGAGGAGAGGAGCGACGACCAGCGTCGTCGCCACGGTAATGAGGAGAGCGGAGCTTTCCTGTGACACGTTTGATTTATTCGTCCGCCCAGATGTTCTCAAGACACCTGTCCCCCTCATCTCCCCTCCCCATCTCTCTCTCTCTCTCTCTCTCTCTCTCTCTCTCTCTCTCTCTCTCCCTCTCTCTCTCTCTCTCTCATTCTCTATGTGTCTACCTGTCTCCCCCATCCACCTTTTGTAATGGCATTCAGTGATTTAGAGCGCCATGGTCCCTGTGCCCCCTCTCTCTGCCACCCTGTTGTTTGATATCTAGGTCTCAGGTGCTTAATTGTCTGGGAGGTAGGCAGGCCTCCCCAGTCTGGATGATGAATGAAAGGAGGTGTCTGTGTGGTCTTACCCCACGGCAGACTCCGTCTCCTGGGGAAGGCAGAGGGAACTGGGCTGACAATGAGGGAAATGTTCCCTTTTGTTCTTTCTTGCTCACTTCTCTCTCTCTCTTTCTCTCTCTCTATCTCTCTATTGGTCTCTCTCTCTCTTTCTCTCTCTCTCTATTGGTCTCTCTCCTTCTCTCTCTCTATTGGTCTCTCTCTCTGTCTCTCTCTCTCTTTCTTTTTCTCTCTACTCTCTACTCTCTCTTTTTTTCCAGTGTTTGCTCCTCCTGTCCTGCTGTCGGTGGCATTTCTATACCTCTATACCTCTCTCTCTCTCTCATTCTCTCTTTCTCTTTTTTCACAATTTTTCACATTCCTCTTTTTTCCATTTCACAAACACACACACACACACACACACACACACACACACACACAAAAACACACACACAAATGCAAACGCTCTCTCCCTCTCTCACCTTTCACACACACACACACATACACACACACACACACACACACACACACACACACACACACACACACACACACACACACACTCCCTCATGGTGACTTGTCTTATTTATATGGCTCTTCTCCTCACCAATTAATCACTGTCAGCTCTCCGCTCTCTTAAATCCGACTGACAAACTGCCACGCATTCTTTTAAATCAAACGATTGTCCGCAGTCAACAAAGTTCCAATCAGTGGAAATAACCTTGCCAGCACCTGATGCATGAAAGCCTTTCATCACGCTAATTTCTGTCCTGGGATGGCAAAGTGACTCTGATTGCTGCAATCCATTATGGCGACTGCATTAGCTCGGCCCGGTAATGGATGAGGATCCCAAAAAAAAGTTCATCTTAGGATGGCTGTACTGGATGACAGCAAAACATGGTGAAAATGATGTCATTGTATCTCTGTGTGCTCGTAGGACCCAAGAACGACCTGTTCCTGTTCTACGGCAAAGGAAGACCAGGGATTGTCCGTGGACTGGGCTTGAGTGTGAAGTCCAGCAGCGAACACATGGTTCCCATAGAGGACCTGGTGAACCCACGAGCGCTGGACTACCACGCTGAAACAGGACACATCTACTTCGCCGACACCACCAGCTTCCTGATTGGACGGCAGAAGATTGATGGCAGTGGCCGAGAAACAATCCTCAATGAAGGTGATCACTGTTCTACTATAAACCATTTGTACTAATTATTATTATTATTATTAATATTAATAATAATAATAATAATAATAAATCATAATCATAATAATGCCCACTGTCGTGTATTACTTGCATTAAATCATTTGAATAGAATTATTTCATTTGGAATGTTAAGCACTGCATTTAATTCACTAAAAATCATTAAACTTCTTGTGGCAATTCCATCTTATGTTCTCTCCTAGACCTGGATAATGTGGAGGGAATATCAGTGGACTGGATTGGGAATAACCTGTACTGGACCAATGACGGCTATAGGAAAACCATCAGTGTGGCCCGCCTGGAGCGAGCCACAGAAACCAGGAAAACCCTTTTGGAAGGTGGCATGTCCCACCCCAGGGCTATAGTGGTGGACCCCCTGAACAGGTACATGACTGGTTACGTCCTTCAAACTGAGCCTTCATACATTTTTTTTATGTGAAATGCAAGCTTTTATTCTGCCACTGTGTTATTCTTACCCATGTTGCATCTAATTCTTAAAATAAAGATTAGATTTACTCCTTTTAAAGTACAAGTAGTGGTTGTAGTAGTATCAGTACGTATAGGAGTAGGACCATGAGGGGTGAGGGCTGTTTAGGAGCAGCAGAGTAGTAGTCAGAGAGGAATGAGTAAAAGTAGTGTTAGTGTGGGAATTAGGAGCCGCCAAGTAACTAAAGGAATTGCGATAGTATTAGTATAAGTTCTAGCAGTAGAAGTTGCTGGACTAATAGTATTTGTGGTAGTAGTGGCTCGACTACTAGTGTTTGTGGTAGTAGTCGCTGGAATAATAGTATATGTGGTAGTAGTCGCTGGAATAATAGTATTTTTGGTGTTAGTTGTATCAGTGGTGAAAGTAGTATAGGATGAGGAGAAGTAACAGCAGAAGCAGTAGTGAAAATGGAAGAGTTTGAGGTAGTTTCAGATCATACTCAGGGGCTGATAAAAGGCCTACATCCTTTGATTTCTTTCCTTTGTGTGTGCTGTTTGGATCGATATAGAAGACCAGAGAGTATGGAAGCCCGAACTTTAATAACTTCTAAAGTAGGGAGGGGGGGTTTTAAAAATAAACAGAAGCTAAAGCGGTTGTAATGCATTGATTTATTTCTTTTCCCCCTTCTGGCCATAATCTCACCTAGCCAGGAAGCCTGAGTCCTCATTACAATCGGTTTACAAACGTTTGTTTGCCCTCCGCTTAGCCTCCGAGGCGATTGAAAGGATAGGAAATGTACACAAGCAGTGGATTGTGGGGGTTAGCGGTAAGCTAACACAACGCTGGCAGTAAAAAGGGTTGAGCTCGATGGCCCGCAGCCAATCTCATTATCGCCCGCGCTGGGTGTGAGGCAAAACTCCTGCATCCCGAGGAAGGTGGGTGGGGGGTGGGGGAGGAGGGGGAGGCGTCTCGCTTGAGGCAGATAGAGGCGAGGAGCAGATATGAGGAAACAGCTTCTGTGTTATTAAAACACACACACACACACACACACCCACACACACACACACACACACACACGCACACATTTCTCTGTCTTCATGGTGGCAGACATTATTAATGACCAGGCGCTTGTTTGAAATATTTGCAGAACACCAAATAGCACCTTTTAAAATACATAATCTTCTAATTTACCATTGTTTGCTAGGTGATTGCGTGACTCCAGAAGAGGCTCATTTTGAGAGCACCCATCCTGGGATGCATTTCTAAATGGATTTATTTCTTGGCGTACAACTCAGGGACATTCATATTAATGAAATAGTCATAATTGTCATAATTAAAGAAGAAAAAATAGCACAATAGGCTCATTAGCTGAGGTAATTAGGTTGCTGAATGTTCGTCAAACATTTTCGTTTGGATTTTTGCATAATCAACCACAAGCCATATTAAACAACTCTTACAACTACTTTTTTTTCTCTCACTTGAATCAACATGAATAATAGAGTAAAATAATGAAGAATTCACTCGAAGAATTCATAATTTCCTACCATTCTCTGTTTCAGGCTTCTGGGGCTGAGGTTTTTATATTTTTTTTACGTTTTTCAACATTTGCATATGTAGTAGCTCCCATCTCGGCCAAAAAAACAAACAAAAACACACAAACACAGTTCTCTCCTCTCGGAAGATCAGATCAGAAAGTTCATTCGTGTGAAAGCAATCGAGGGGGTAGTCGGCATTGACTGTGCGGTGCGAGTGAAATCAACACGTCTCTCGGAGGGCAAAGGCCAAACTGGCAGAGTGCAAATTGCCTGGTTGGCAGCAGAAGAGAAGTGCTCTCTCTCTCTCTCTCTCTCTCTCTCTCTCTCTCTCTCTCCGTATGTCTGATGTGCCCTGCTGTGACAGCTGAGTTGAGATAAGTGAGATTTAGAGACCTCTGCGAGGCTCAGTGCGCCTCTGCCTATTTGATGTTTGTGTGCAGGAGGGCACCCTCAAAACTCTTAAGACTCTCGTAATTAGATTCGTCTTTCCTTGCAGGGTCAACATGTTTTGAGAATGTAAAAACCCAGCAAACAAAACACCATAAAAAAATCAGTACCACTGGCTCATGAAGGATGACTTACTTTAGAGGAGGTTGATGCTCATGCCAAGTGGTCTTGCTTTCCCTGCTAAGGCTTATTTTATCTTTAAGGTCTAGGATTTGGATTGCTATTTCACATAATGGCCTTAGCTTCCAGTCAGTGTTGGTATGAAGTCGGCTATTCAAAAACAAGAGCGTGTTAGCATCCCTTTCTCAAGCTGCAGGGTTATTTAGCAGCAAGAAGATGTGGAGGAGGAGGACGAGGAGGAGGAGGAAGAGGAGGAGGAAGGCAGTCTTCATTTCCCCTCTTTGACTCCATTAAAATCCACTGTAGGAAACATCATTTGTACACTTGTGTGTGAATCTGAATGGGTGGGAATGAATGGGCTTTTGACATTTCAGTGTGAGTTGTATTATTTTTGGAAGCAGGTCTTGTCTGGAGCCAGCCAGTCAGTGAATGTGCATGGCAGGAGAGAGAGAGAGAGAGAGAAAGTGAGAGAGAGAGTGAGAGAGAGAGTGAGAGAGAGAGTGAGAGAGAGCGAGAGAGAGAGAGAGAGAGCGAGAGAGCACGACCGAGACCTCAGAACAGCAGGAAGCTATCTAAAGGCCTTCCTCCATGCTTGATGCCAGTCTCCATTCTATGAACTATCTGTTTTTCCCCTTTAAATAAGTATTTTACATACCGTGTGGCTGATGAAGGACAGAGGGAATAAATCACTATAAGTCTCTAATTCCTCATGGTAAGGGTGCCGCTGCTCCATGCGTGTGGGTCCTATTACTGTAGTGGCGGTGCATACCCTCATTAAGGAGGGCTGTGTGGCAGGTAGCAGGAGAGCTCCAGCTTCTCTGTTGTGATTTTTCTCTGCATGCAGCTCTGAAACGGCTAACATGACGAGGATTAGCTCCTCTGCCATTTTTGTGTGAATGCCCCCTCTGTCTCTCCATCGCTCTTTCCTTCAGTGTGTCACTCTTTTTCTCTCACTCGTTCTCTGCTTGGTCTGTCTGCTATACTCTGTTTTCCCTTTCTCTCTCTCTCTCTCTCTCTCTCACACTCTCTGTCTCTCTCTCTCTCTCTCTCTCCCTCTGTCCTTCTCTCTCTCTCCCTCTCTATCTCTCTCTTTCTCTCTCTCGTCCTCTCTCTCTCTGTATGTGTGTCTCATAATCCACTCGTTTGCCTGACTCTGAAAATCCACCCTTTCACTCACTCAATGGCTCATTCTCATCTCTTGTCCTTTATGTCTCAGTCTGTCCCTTATCCCCTTCCTCTTCTATCCCCATGCATCCTCTCTTCCTTTTTTTCCTCCTCAATCTTTTTCTTGTTCTTTTTTTTTTTGTCAGATTATTGCCTCCCCCAGCAAGGACTAGGAGTCAAAGTGTTCCTGTTTGCTTGTTGAATTATTCATCAGCTCATGAAGACAGTGCAGAGAGAGAGAATGAGCAAGGGAGAGAGAGAGAGAGAGAGAGAATGAGAGAATGAGCTAGGGAGAGAGAGAGAATGAGAGAGAGAGAGAGAGAGAGAGAATGAGAGAGAGAATGAGAGAGAGAGAGAGAATGAGCGAGAGAATAAGAGAATGAGCGAGGGGGAGAGAGAGAGAGAGAGAGAGAATGAGCAAGGGGGAGAGAGAGAAAGAGAATGAGAGAGAGAGAGAGAGATAAAGAAAATGAGAGAGAGAGAGAGAGAGAGAGAGAGAGAGAGAATGAGCTAGGGAGAGAGAGAGAGAGAGAGAGAGAGAGAGCGGCGACTCACCCTCCATCAGAATGTGTTTTATGTCCCATACATGTAGCGGGGCTTCTATTACTGATGAGATGAGAAGGGGGCTATGAAGCCCTTTGAGCAGCTCACAGAGCCAACAAATCCCCTAAGTGCGCCCTACAGACAAAGGATCCTGTCAAAACGTTGACCCAATCACTTTTCAAATATCACAAACCCTCCGAGAATACAGGCCCCCTTTTTCCCAAGCCCCAATTTTCTGCCCTTTGATAGCCAAAGACTTCAGAACGGACCTGGTCGGGGTCCTGCCTGGATCTGTCAGGTCTGAATCTCAAATCCACTCCCAAGCTCCATATGCCGACAAAGAAAAGGGGGGAGAAAAAAACGGTTGTCAAATTTACTAAATCCCATTACATTTGAATTACACAAACTAGCCTTGTTTGTCTTTAAGACGTGATATCATTGTGTTTACCCAACTGATTCAGACAGTGTTCACCAAACTTGTCGTTCACGTGAAATCGATGTCCACGTTACAATTAAGTAAATCCAACAATTAGTCAATAGTCAATCAGGCATGATGGTGAATAAGAGATTAGGGGACTGGCAAGGGCCCTGATGCAATGAACAGTGGGACACCCATACATTAATAAAGCCCACTGCGGATATATATTTTTTAAAGCCAAGCTAGTTGGTCACAATTGTGTAGGTACTGCTTGTGTCTGGTTGTAGGCTTTCTGCCATGCATTTTGATCATGTGGGTATGTATCAACCATGTCCAGACAGGTTACTGTATAATGGGACCGTAGTGACTAGTTATTTCACACTGTTTACCAGGGGCATAGTGGGAACAAACATTCCGGTGCACTAGAACATGTTTGATAAGGGGATAGCCTTAAAAATGCGTCTTGAACATGCACTGTCCAGGAAGCATTGAAGGCAACTGAGATAAACGTGTGGCCTTATGCTGTGTAGAGTCCAGACCCAGCTCTCACAGCTGTATCTAGCAGGGATTGCGGAAAAAAAGATATGGTTGGCTTTTTGAAGTTTTTTTTTTTTTTGTCTGATGTTTATCCTCTTGGAGAGACACTACTTCACATAATCAAAGTGTTTCCCTGCGGCTGGGGGCGCCATCTTGTTGCATTAGTTATGTTCAATTAGACTGTGGTCTTACATTGGCTGATACCTCAAGGCTCTGTGCATTAGCTTAGCCTACCAAATAGCTTTAAATTGCCTTTTTACACTGATGACTAACAAATGGCTCTAACTATCACATTTCCCCTCAACATTTAACAGCTTGACTGATCATAAGCAATTTGAGATTTTGAGATATGCAACTGCGAATGTTTAAATCAACCTTATTGCCAGCAGAATCTTTGAATCTTTGCGCTTCTGAAAGTGTGTTCTCTCTGTGTGACTGTGTTTGGTTCAGCTGGATGTACTGGACAGATTGGGAGGAGGACGAGGTGAACGACAGCATTGGGAGGATAGAAAAAGCCTGGATGGACGGCTCAAACAGGAGAATATTTGTGACATCCAACATGCTCTGGCCCAACGGCCTCACCCTGGACCACGGGACCAGCTCCATGTACTGGTGTGATGCCTACTATGACCATATAGAAAGGATCTACCTCAATGGCACTGGCAGAATGGTGAGGTTGCCAAGTGTTTTGTAGACACATTTAGTATACTTTAAAAAAAATACTGCATATACATCCCACTGTCTCATAATGGAATTCAAGTTCATGGTTTGTCTGAAATTTTATAATTTTACTTTTTACAAACTGTTGCCCTTTTACCATACATTATAAATACCACACATTTACCATACATTTTCAATTATCATTATATTATGATAATAATAACATTATTATATATTATATGCATATTATATGCTTATATGCTTATATGCACACTTCATCATTAGTGCACATGTTTGTGGTATGTATATGATTCATGTGTTATAACCATGTAATAACAACTTTACTAACTCAATAGGTGGTTTACAACGGCAAGGAGCTGAATCATCCTTTCGGGATCTCGCATTACCGGAGTTCTATCTTCTGGACAGAGTACATGAACGGCTCCATCTTCCAGCTAGACCTGAACTCTGGAGACGTGAACCTCCTGAGGAGCGAGCGCCCTCCCCTCTTCGGCCTCCGTGTGTTTGACGCCCAGTCTCAACAAGGTAAGTGTTTTCTGTCATTATGTAAATAGACTGTTCAGGTCTGTGCAAACTGTATCGGTGAGGATTTGTAATTTTTGGAGAGTAGACATGATGCCTTTATGTTTAAGAAAAATGTCTGCATTGATGAATTATTTTAAAACACAACTGTGGCAAAAATCGACCATGTCTTGATTTTGCAGTTATACTAGAGGTTTTGTTTTTCTTTCCCTTGCTATCTTAAGGTGTTAAACCACTGCTAAGAAATATAAATATATACATTTTCGGTGAAGGACATGTTTTACTGATCTCTTAGGCAGTAGGCAGTGGATTTATGAATGGACGAGTATGTAGTACTATGATTTATTCATACAGCCTATTCTCAGAAGACCAAGCCCTGTGCTAACGGTATAGCATGGCGTCTTAGTAGCGGAGGTATCAGAAGATAAATATGGCGACCAAGTGAAAGCCCATTAAAAAAAATCTATTTTTTTGCACCTGCCATTTAAAATATGCTGTGTATCGATTTTTCCTTAAAACTTTAACGCACCTGCATTCAGTTCGGCTTTTTGTGTTAATTTTCTGCATTCTCATCTAATGAATTGGAATGAAGTATAGCCTATATGTGTTCTGATATCCTCACATCATAATATCTCTATTGAATATAACCTTCATTTTACCCCTTTCAACCAATTATTTGTCATAACTGCGGCACACAACTAATATCTGACACTAAATTACGGTGATGGTAGCTGGTAATTGCGTGGCATCCCATTGTTGCACGATGACAAATTAGCCCGCTAATGTTGTTGGAAAGCCGCGATGACTGACGGAGCTGCGACGCTCCGGGCGGGTGGGCTGGGGAGGGGCTGGCGGGGCGAACGGTGGGGGGTGTCCGGGTAATCCCTCCAGCTGAGAGAGGGGCGAGACAAGACCGAGGAGCTGTTCCGACTCTCAAATCCACGCAGATGCGAGGAGTAGGAGGCGGGGAATGATTACTGTCATCCGCTCTCGTAAGCACCAGGCGCTGCGCACGCAGAGAGGGCCTCCGCACAGCAGGACACCACCGGCTGGATCAGTGCTGGAGAGAGAGAGAGAGAGAGATGGAGAGAGGGAGAGAGGGAGAGATGGAGAGAGGGAGAGAGGGAGGGAGAGAGGGATGGAGGGAGAGAGATAAAGAGAGGGAGAGATGGAGGGTGGGAGGGAGAGAGAGCGGAAGAGAGAAAATTAGGGAGGGAGAGAGAGGGAAAGAGAGATAGAGGGAGAGAGTAAGTGAGTGGGAGGGAGGGAGACTAAAGGAGTAAAAAGAGAGAGAAGGAGACACAGAGGATACGAGAATAAGAGAGCGATAGAAGGAAGAAGTCATACAGAGAGAGAGAGAAAGAAAGAGAGAGAGAGTAGGGGACTAAATGAGTGTGGATAGTGATCAAGAGAGGAGATTTTAAAATGACTGTTTTATGTACAGTATTTCATCTTGGGTGTACCTCTGGGAGCGGATTGAGCTCGGTAGACAGTTTTGGGTGCCATAGAAACAGCGTGACATCTCCTCAGTCTGTCACTTGTGTTTAGATCTAACAGTAAGGGGTAGAGCATTGGAACAGACACGCTCCAGAGGAACAGTCGGCAGATAGCGTGCACTTATGTTAAGTCTGAATCAGAAGTTTTGCTGACGCATTTAAGAGCAGAATCAAAAGATGACACTGTTTAGTCACACTTGCTTCGAAGTACTCTACAGCATTATACAGTATTACACTGTAATTATGCAGTAATACAGTGATACATTGTTAAGAATACAGTGCCGTAGAGAGTAGAAGAACGTACTATGTGTTCGAGAGTTAATGGTGGGTTTCGACTTAGGGCTGTTATTAGTGTATATGGGCACTGACTATCAATATTTTACATACATAAATTAGTATAAAGAGTAAAGGGTGAAATTAGTGTATTGTGCTGCACATAATGGTGTAATTACAATGTAACAAAGCTCCTATGGTGTAAAGTGCTTGTGTATTGCTGGAGAAAGCATTTAAGCGCTCTTTGGCATCAGGATTGTATTTTTCATATTGTATGTTTATTGATCTCAGACCACCATTCTTCACGAAGCCCCTGTCACCAAGGAGATTAATTGTGGCCCTTATCCTGTGAACAGCACCGATTGGCCCCCACAAGACAGAGGGCTTTATCTCATTGGCTCAGGCACTAAGGCTCTGCCTCTGGATAAACCCTAAATAAACCCCCATCATAATTGTCTTTCAGTGGGTCAGCTTCACAAGTGACAGTCACCTTATAGAAAAAGAGGAGAAAAAACTCTCTCTCTCTCTCTCTCTCTCTCCATAAATATTAATCTGTGTTAATAAAACATTGCTCAATATTTCCAATGATGACACAGAAGGATTATATTTTAAAAGTGCTTTATTTGAGCATGATCATGAAGCATACTATTTTTCATTTGACAACATGAGCAGTTGAGCAATGTGTTCCCTTCAAAGAGGAAAGAGCAGGAAGCCACTGAAGGTGCAGTGGTTATTAGTATTATCATAGAGCCTGTAGCCTGGAGGGAGTTTCATGTTAACTTTATCTCCCACCTCCAGTTGTAGAGTGACACCACTAGAGATATCGGTGACCTGCCCATCATTATCATACTCATCCAACTGCATGACATGCATTCCATTCTTAGCCATCCTGATAAACATGTAGCGTGAGGAAAGTCTATCCATGACTGTGAATCTAAAGTAAAAAACTCCCCTGACTGGAGCTGTGAAATAGCCGGTCATGTTGCTGTAGGCCCGTCCAACATTGGTGATGGTTTTAGTGAAGACCAAGTTCAGACCATAGTTCCCAGCCACTATGTATCCTGAGTTAGTCAGACCTGCTGAGAATGCCACCTTGGGTTTCTCTGTAATCTCTTTCTCCAGATTCACTACTTCTCAGTGGCTCAGTGGCTGCCAGTCTGGTCTTCACTGCTGTCAGCTCTGCCTCTTGTTCTGTTTGTTCCATTTTGAGTTTCTCCACCTCAGTCTCACCAGCAGACAGTTCCATCTTCAGGTTCACCACTTCAGTCTTCATAGTGGTCAGGTCTGTGTGTTGTGCTGCAGTTTCTTTCTTCATATGCTCCATGTCAGTCTCAGTAGCTACCAGTCTCTCAGTAACTGACCTCAGATCAGCTATCTGTGCTGCAGCTTCCTTCTTCAGATTCACCACTTCAGTTTCAAATGAAGCCAGTCTGGTCTTCACAGCTGTCATCTCTGCCTCTTGTGCTAAATTCACCCTTTCCAGCGCGTCCACTTTAGTCTCACTGGCCACCAGTCTCTGTTTCACAGCTGTCATCTCTGTGTCTTGGGCATCATTTTCAGCCTCTATTTTGTACAGCAGATCATTGGTCATTCTCAGCTCCACTAACATGATTGCTTGCTTGTCCACCATGTCTCTAAGTTCCTTGAGCTCAGCAGAGACGTCTAGCTGGGTAAAGACTTCAGCAGCAGCAGCAGCAGCAGCCCCAGTGCTCTGGCTCTCTGTGTGAAGATCAGTCTGGGTGCTCCGAGTCTGAGATCCACACATGGAGAGCAGCAGCACCAGCAGTGTGATGACAGCCCTCATCTTTAAAATCACTCCCTCTCTGACACACAGTAGTTCGGTAGTAGCTGTAGTAGTAGCAGTAGTAGCAACAGTAGAAGTAGAAGGTTTATAGTCTCACACCCTCTTTTGTATGTCTCAGTTACTCATTATGTAAGACATTTCATGACGTTTTGAGGTTAGATAAAGTCTAGGGACACTGATCAGAATTAGGAATAGCAGATTTTCCAGGACATATCTGGTTATCAGTGGTGTGGGAAAATACAAGCCTGTCACCCATAATGTAGGACAGGTGGGGCTTCATATTGTGTTGCAATGGCTGCAATGTCATACCAGAGAGGAGGGAAGTCTCTAGAAAAATATAGATTTAAAATGGAAATGTTTTGAATTGGAGGTCGTAATAGTAGTAGTAGTAGTTGCAGTAGTACTTTATGAGACCCTCTCTTTATATGTTATTTATTGATTATTTATGGAGGTTTCATCACTTTTGGGGTGAGCTAGAGTCCAAGGACACTGATAAGGTGTTTTTTTTCCAAGACATATCTGGTTGTTCAGTTATCAGTGTTGTGGGAAAGTGCAAACCTGTCACCCATCATGTAGGGCAGGTAGTGCTTCATGTCTTATTTCACATGTAAAATGTAATGTAAAACTCTGACTATAATCGTGTATGTGTGGTAATCACATGCCTTTGTGTCTTAAGTGCTGACCTTTCTGGCTTTGTATGTGGGCTTAAATCTTTACTGTATGTAAGTAGCTGGACAGAAAGACTACATTTACTTCTTTCCTACATCTGGAACATGTACACCCAAATGTTTGCAAAAAGCATAGTAAGATGATCTCGGACGTGGGAACCCACCATGTGGTTATCTCTGCTGACATAGTGCTCAGTCCCCCCCCCCTTCTCTCTCCCCCCCTTCTCTCTCTCTCTCTCTCTCTCTCTCTCTCTCTCTCATTCTTCACTACTGTGTTGTAGCATGCCACTGTCCACAAGACAAATTATGCCGCTGAAACGATAGAAATGTCAAAAGGCCTTTCCCGGTGATGTTCCGAGTAACTCACTTGACATTTGTTTGGAAATGACTTGGCGTCTGCCTTGTGTGGCCATCAAGGAATGGAGAATGGCTTTTAGATATGGCAGAGAGAGGGATTTCGAGTTCAGTGCTTTGCCCCAGTGTCACTGAAAGCTTCAAGGAGAACCATTTCTCAAAGTCAAAGACCTTTATGAAGAAGAAAAAAAAAAACAGCAAAACGGATTGCTGAAGATAAATAATTTCGACAAAATGTTTTTTTTTTTTTTTAACTGTTAATGTTTTTTCTTTCTTTTTTTCTTTTTTTGCTGCTGGTGTAGGTGACAATGCCTGCAGAGTGAACTATGGGGGGTGTAGTACCCTCTGCTTGGCCGTCCCAGGGGGGAGGGTGTGTGCATGTGCTGACAACCAGCAGCTGGATAAAAACAATGTCACCTGTTCAGGTAAGTCTAACGCTGCTTTTCACTTATTCAAGACTGGACAGAAAGAAACTTAGGATGTAATATTTTTTTATTTTAAATAGGTTTATTGTAACATGTGAATAGGGCGGAGTGTGCAGGGCTTAACTGTATTTAAAGTTAGAAGAAGGATTTATTCAAGTTCCAGAGAGCATGCAGTCCAGACTATTCTCATTTGTAGTTCCACGTTGGTAGAATGAACTACCTAGCACTACCAGAGCAGGGGTGTCCCTCTCTACCTTTAAGAAGCTTTTGAAGACCCAACTCTTCAGAGAGCACTTCCCGTCCTAACTGGCACCTGCAATTACAGCAGTTACATTTCTGCACTTCTTTTTCTTTTTTATTTAATTTTGTCATATTTCTTATGTAAAGTAGTATTTATTGTTACACCAGGTGCTATTGCTCCTAGCTTGACTATTCTCTCCCTTGTACGTCGCTTTGGACAAAAGCGTCTGCTAAATGACTAAATGTAAATGTAAATGTAATGTTCAAATCACTGAACGCTGAGTCATGCACTGGTGCTCTGTAAACATTATTTAAACAACTCAGGAATGACAATGTGCCTTTTTGGATTGACAAAGACCTTCCCTATTTAGATTGTGTGGCTAAACTAATAGATAAACGGTGAATCAGTTGCGTCTGTTGCCACACACATCCCATCTCCTTGTGTTTGTGTGCAGTGCAAAGTTTTCTGATCACATCGTGTTTGATGAGAGCACTTGCTATCAATGCGTTCTTACTCTGTGACGTTTATTTGCTGTCGTTATTCCGCCGCAGCATCGTCCGGGGAGGAGGCTCCACAGAGGTGTCGCAACGACGAGTTCCAGTGTCAGAACCAGCGCTGCATCCGGACCTCGTGGAAATGTGACGGCGATGACGACTGTTTGGACGGAAGCGATGAGGATCACAACGTCTGCTGTGAGTTTGCATGCACCACTGCCCCTTTTGACCCCACACTATATTGAATCCTTTTATTGTGTGTTTTATAAGTGTGTTTGCATTCATGGAGGTCAACTGGCAGAGAAGGCACTAGCAACATCAAGGTCACGGGTTCAGCGCTCTCGCCGAGGCGGAAACTTGTAGCTTTGGAGAAAGGCATCTAAATGAATGAATGTAACATGTCATAAACTGAAGTGCTATTTACTTCTGAATAAAGTACTGAGAGTGAAAGTATTATGTTTCACTCCGAAGACCAACGAAAAAGAAACACAGGAGTCTACCTTGTTCTGATCGAACTCGGTCGATGGCGGTTAAGCTGTCAGTGTTCTGATGTTTGGCCAACAAAACACTATCTACTCCCTGAACAGCATGAAGTTATAATGGAAAAACTGTCATCTCTTCTCTCCTCCATACTTTCCATTCTTCTTGTGTTCCTTTCTGGCATAGTCCAATTCTAAACCAATCAGAATTTAAGCAGAATTCTAACGACCAATCTGAATTCACTGACATTACTGGTATCTAGACGTGTTGCTTCACTCATCCTACGCAGCAGTTTTCCATTCCAAGTCAAGGGAGTAAAAGGAAACGTATCCACTATGCATGGATGACAATAAAGACATTACTCCTAAACCATGTACACTTGCTATCTCATGTGCATACGGGTTTCAGGTACATCCATTAAGCATGACATGACATTTTTTGTTTTAATTTCTCACATATGGAATTATGAAAATATGTTAACCCTGTTTACAAAAATAAATTACACAATGACATTGTGTGACAGAGTGCAAGATTCTCATACCAAAATTGCAAGAGAAAATTATGCCGTCATATGTTTTATTTCACAACATAACCTTCCCTCCCATACCTTTTAACTCACAAAAATGTCTTCTGGCTGGCAAAACCACTAAGCATGTTACTCTCCGATGTGACACAACTGCCAATCATCGGCTAGATCCGCATTATGTTTTATCCTAGCAGACGTCTGAGGGGAGCAGAGGAAGTTCACAGGCATGGATTTAAAGGACAGCAGCAGATTTCCACATCTCGGCAGTGTTTTTCAATCCCGTATGCCCCCCCCCAAGTAATCCGTTATTTTGTCAACGCCTGCAGAGTAGGCAGAAACCGACTGGGACTGGGACTCGGCCCCCCCGCTTCCCACCTATGTACAAGGCTGTGCTCTTAGTCAAGTGCTGAACGATGCAGGCAAAAAACCTCCTTATTCATTCTCGGAGCAAAGCACAGGATCAACTGGTCTGTGTGAAACTGCAACATGTTTGAGCTCCTGAAATAGGAGCATTCGACTCGATAATGTGTGTACTGAAAATGTGTACTGCAACCATTTCCTTTTGCTCCTGCACCAAATTAGTTAATTATTATTACGTTGATTCGTACGGCTGATCTAGGGTCAGCTCATGAGCCGATCGATTCGATAAGCTCCATGTTTTAAGCTGTGGGAGGCTGACTCATTTTGCACCATGAGAACTACTATAATGTGATCTTCTGCCAGAATTATCACAATTGCGAAATCAATTGTCTGCCCAGCTGGGACGTCCCGTAGTTTAATACGCCTGAAACTTTACTGTTTGATTCAGTCCCGAGATACCTGCTCGGATCTGGTTTCTGGAGTTCACTTTATCTACCAGGGGATATGTTTAGCATCCACAAGTGTGAATAATGGTTGTGGTTTATTAAGCATGGCCAAAGGCTATGGAAAGGAGCCAGACTCTATACTTTGAAGATCCTTTCCAGAGCAATTCTCGAGACATTGTGTAACAAAGCATTTTCCACAAATCGATGGAGACTTCAGCCTCCTCGCCTCCCCCCCCCCACACTAAAATCATCTCAGATACTGGTAAACACTACACTGCAGGGCACTGCACTGAAGTCCAGACACAGTCCAAACACAGTCCAGATGGTAGCTTACACTGGTGTGGATTCATGCCAAATCTGTCCCGGGTCAAATCTCTCTCAGGTCAAATCGATGCCAGAATAACCTGATAGCCTTGGAGATTTGTCAGCTCGCTTTAACTGTAGTACACTCTCGATACACTGACTGAAGTTAACCTGTTTTTCTGAATTTAGCCACAGTTTTGAATTACTGCGGGAATAGCTAAAATGAAACGCCCTTCATGATTTTGTCACATGCATGTCTGTCTGTTTATTTTTATTGCATTTCACTGACACTCATGCATACATTGTGGCAGGAAGTGGCTTTCTCCAGCAGGAGCTTGTGCTGTCCCGTAGATTGACTGTGGTTGTCATTGAGTGCCAGCATGTGGTCTTGTGTATTACAGACAACCACAGCTGTCCTGTGGACCAGTTCAAGTGCCCGACTAATCGCTGCATTCCCAAGAGGTGGCTATGTGACGGAGCAGATGACTGCGGGGACAATGAGGACGAGTCCAACTCCACCTGCTCAGGTAAACTTGTTTTTCCGGATAGTTTTTCCTTTTTATTTTCCTCTTCTTTCTTTTTTTTCTTCCTTCTGTCATCTTTGTCATCTACAGGTGCGACAGCACAAATTAATTTCTTTCTTTTTTTTCTTTATTGATTTATTTGTATGCTGTTGAAGAGTTAGCTGTCACTCACTTGACATGAAATGGTCCTGTTGGGGCTGTGGTCCAATCTGTTCTGTCTAAATGAGAAGCATTCTTCTTCAACACTCTAAATGAGAAGCATTCTTCTTCAACACTCATGACGAGAATCTTCAAACAAACAGTGAGCCTCGTGCTCTGATTCTGCCATTTTTTTTTTCAGCTGAGGTTCGACAAATCAAAGTAGCTACATGCCTCTTGCCAATTGCTCTCACCGTCGTCTCCAAGACATGCGTCAGAAACGAGCAACGAGGCACAGACGGGGTTCTGCGATCAGCGAATAGCGTTCAGCGCTCGCCGTGTTAAAACAGCATCAAAAGAGGATGAGAGTCTCTGGGTGTATCTCTTGCTATTGAGCGGCTGTCAGAAGCCCTTAGCCCAGCCGCTGGCTTCTTTAACATGCAGTGCAGTCAGAGCACCTGGCCGATGGCCAGCGCAGAGACCCCTGGGGATCATTTCAGCGGCGTGAGAGCCATCAACAGGAAGCCTGACTAGATGTGATAAATGCCATCTTGTCAATGCATTTGACAGCTCCTGATAAAGCATGGAGTGCCTACATTAAGGATCACTCGCCTTCCCAGACCCTGTGTATGGATGTATTTATGCCTGTACTTATTTTATGCTTCAGTTGGTTGGTATTTTTGCTAACTCTGACACCCCAGTGGTATTTGGTAAACGTGACGGCACTGATGCTGTGCCCATGTGTAGATTGCGAACCCTCCCTCCCTCCCTCCCTGCCCGTCCCCACGCCCTCGCCGCCTGACACCCTCGAGACGATCGATATGATAAGCACCATGTTAAACTGTGGGAGTCAGCATCTGTTCAAATGATGACTACCATCTACAAGGTTGTCAGATATATGTTTGCCATCTGATTCTCACTTTCTCTCTCTTTCTTTCTCTCTCTCGCTGTCTCTCCCTCTCTCTGTGTCCCTTTTGCCAGTCTCTCGCCCATGCCAGCCGGGTCAGTTCTCCTGTGCCAACGGCCGTTGCATCCCGGAAGTGTGGCGCTGCGACCGGGAGGACGACTGCGGGGACAAGTCGGATGAGACGGCGTCGTGCGGTGAGGCGCCTTCCTCTTCTTCCTCTGTTTTCTAGAGCCCCACTGAAGATAAACAGCATGTGGAATGGATTGGAATTAAAGGGCCGTTTTGGAAACCAATGAAAGGAATACTTGGAGTCAATGTTTTCTCCTCATATGACACTGTGATATGGCCATATCCTGCTGCCACAGAGATTCACAAGTTTTGCTGGCCAAGAATAATGCCTGTTTTTTTTTAGCATTGTACTTCTCCTAGTGCCAATGTGGTGTGTGTGTGGGCGTGTGTTTGTGTGTGTGTATGTGTGTGTGTGTGTGTGTGTGTGTGTGTGTATGTGTGTGTGTGTGTGTGTGTGTGTGTGTGTACGTGTGTGTGTGTGTGTGTTTGTGTGTGTGTGGCTTGATATACTGTATAATTCTCCTCAAAGCATGGTTATTGATGTCAGTTCCTTAAATTGGCACTTTAAACCTGCATTCCTTTTTTGCTTTGACAATTTACACTTTACAATTTAACTTCATCCCTGACACCTCTTTTGAATTTCCCAGTGAATACATCTTGCTAAATGATGTGTTGCCAGAATTATGGACCCTACATTTCCCTTTGTTCATGGCAACTGACATAACTCCATCTGTGGAGGATATTATAGTGTGGTGTAGGGAAGGGTAGTAATCAGAAGAAACGATTTTGTGTTGAGGTACTATGAGCTCATGTCTCTCTTCACTACTGCGTTTTAGGAGAAAAAAAACGACAACAAAAAGAACAACAGAAGCCGTGTTCCAGCTTGTGTCTGCAGCGCTTCAGGAAGTGCCTGGAGCTCATTGTGCTTGTCAGTCTCTTGTCACTGTACACTTTTAGATTTACCTCAGGTTGTTTCTTTGCTTCCTTCAGACCTGTCCTCTACTCTCTCTCTCTCTCTCTCTCTCTCTCTCTCTCCTACTCTCTCTCTTTCGCTCTTTCTGTCTCTCCCTCTCCTACACTCTCTCATATTTTCTCTACTCCTACACTCTATATTCCTACTCTCTCCCTCTCTCTCCCTCTAGCTCTCTCCTACTCTCTTTCTCTCTCCCTCTCTCTCTCTCTCCCCACTCTGTTCCCTCCATCTATCAGTGGAAGTGCATCATATCAGCATTCAGTGCTCACTGAGGCATCCTCTCTCTGAATCAGTTACTGAGGAGCAGAAAGCGAAAGAGTAAACTCTAATGTTGAGTCGGAATACTTCTGAAGAAGAGTCTTTCTCGCTAGTCCATCAAGGTTTTTTTCTTTCTTTCTTTCTTTCTCTCTTTCTTTCTTTCTTTTCTTCATGATGCTGGCAGTTGTGACATTGTCTAAAACAGAAAGCTGAGGGAGAGAATAAAGGCAGAACATGTATTCACCGTAGAGGAACAACAAAGCCCTCCAGTGGGCTTCCTACTTAGAGACTCAAAGTCTGAAAATCCTCGACCGTCAGGGCAACAAATCCGCAAATCTGCATGTTTTGCAGCATCAAAAGTGTTTTATTGATACAGACATAAAGCAGACTATTTATATTGAACATAAATATGAAGGAAGTCCATATGCTGCAGAGTGTCAATTTGGCATGAAATAACGTAGACTAAATATACCTACACTGGAGCACTTTCGATATATTTTCATACATTTATGGTTTTATTGAACCTTATTAATCAGGTATTCCATTACTTACATAGGACAGCTCTCAAACACATACAAATTGATGCAAACATACATGCATAAACATAAACACACACACACACACACACACCTGAACACAAATCAAATATAATTATTGTACTTACATTTCTATGACGGCATGCACTAGAGAATGCAAGTGTGCTGGTTGATGTCCAAATATGCCCCCATTACTTCTGTTGAAGGTACATGCAAGCCATTATTTGCAGTGCCTCCCAATATGTCTTCCATTGACAGACTCATGTGTTGGTTGTTTTAGTTCACTGGTCTTTGTTTGTTTTCTAAAAGCTGCCTTGCTACGCTGTCCTTTTTTGCCCGTGGTCCCGCGGTGTAGAGACACACAAACAGCCTCTTTTTGGCACTGAACTGAAATTGGTGGGATGTAAAAAAGGTTGGGTTGCTTGTGGTTCGAGACTGCTCCTTTCTCCACGGGACGCTGCTTGGCAAAGATGGCGCTACCGGGAGGCCTCCTCCTCCTCCTTTTGCAATCACTGCCACATAGCAGCAGTAGCAGGAGCAGCAGCAGTGGAGTGTGGGTAAGCTCTGCGGTGAGGTGCAGGGTGTCTCAGCACACTGCCATAAACACAGCCACAGCGCAGACAGTAATTAGAGGGCATGCCTGGATGCGCTTCATCATTATCACATTGTGCAGACGGACAGATAGAGCAGGAGAGAGGCAGAGAGAGGGAGAGGGAGAGGGAGAGAGAAAGAGAGAGACTGAGAATGAGAGAACGAGAGAGAGAGAATGAGAGAAAAACAGAGAAAGAGAAAGAGACGGATTGACACAAACTTCTCTATTTGTCAAATGTCTCTATTTCTGTTTTTGTTTTTGGTTGCATTTTTTTTTTTTTGTGGTTTGTTTTGTTTGAGTTTCAGGGAATCTACACCCCAAGCCTAGTTAGCAGCCCAAGAACCCCCGACCCCTCTCTGGCAGAGCTCTCTCCCCAGACTCTCGAGACTAGTGTTTAGTCCCACGGCATCTTCCTGATTCACCATGTCCTTTCCGTGTACGAACTCAGGAGATCCTAACGACGGCATCATTTATATATGTGTGGCTGTTGATTTTTTCATGAGCGCAAGCTCTCAGCTGCAGCTAACTTTTCACGTGAGTGGGGTCTGGATGGTGAGTACTCTGCTCAGACAGACAGCAGGACTGGAGGTTAGGAGGAGAGAAGGGAGTAAATTAGGTATGAAGTATGTTCAGTTTAAGGATGCATGTTGCTTTGACATGTGAATCAGGGACGTAACTGCCTGTGAAGTCAAACAATGTTAGAGAACTTCATACTTCACTATTTTGAACTGAAACATGTTGGCGTTGTGTTTACCCATAGGCAAAAATGGCTGATAAAGAGGGGGCTGATGAAGTGTCCCCTTTTTACCGATCCGTGCGCTTTGTGATCATCTCCCTACTGTGTCGTCAGCGGTAACGGGCGGCGAAACCGCAAGTTGAAAGGGGATTGGTCTCAGTTGAAAAACTGTATGACAGACACAAATCCTTTTCGCCAAAAATTGAATTTTTTCAGTTTGCTGCAGAAGGGTTTGTAGTCACGTAAATAAATCGCTATCTAGTTCACATAACTACGCTGTACAGCTTGACTTTTTTTTTACACTGAGATAATGCAAATACCCCTTTTGCAGCTTACGTTATTCAAAATGTGTCACCCTGGTTGGCAGATAAATTCATATTAAGTAGGACATAGGTGTAAGGGGCAGAGTTAAGGAAGGGGAAGAAATAAGGCACTGTTCGATATGTGAGGGAAATGTGTCAAATATCTTATCAACTTATGTAATCAGGGTTTAATTGGGGATTTGAAATAATATTAATACATATTGGTTGAATTTTGGTCACCTTCTTGTGGAAATATAGCATTTTCTTCCCCTGGATTATCAGGCTGACTGCAAGCATGCTGACCTTAAAGGCTAATGATGTTTTTCATCTGGGATTAGCTTTGCATTGGATTCTCCACGCCATTTGGAAATGCCTTAAATTCGCTGTTCTAAGCAGAATTTCCCCTTTTCTCTTTTTTTTGTGAGTCTCTGGCTTTTTCTGTGTGTATGTGTGTGTGTGATCAAGAGTGTGTCTGTGTCTGTGTCTGTGTGTGTGTGTCTGTGTGTATGCGTGAGAGAGGGGGGGGTCTCTCGCTCTGTGTGTGTGTGTGTGTGTGTGTGTGTATGTGTGTGAGAGAGGGGTTCTGTGTGTGTGTGTGTGTGTGTGTGTGTGTGATCAGGAGTGTGTCTGTGTGTGTGTGTGTGTGTGTGTGTGTGTGTGCTTGAGCGAGAGGGGGTCTCTGTGTGTGTGTGTGTGTGTGTGTGTTCACTCTCGTGTGCGTAACAGCTGGGATTACTCTGTCTGGGAAATATAAAATATCAAAGGCATTTCCCTAACCTCCCTGAATGTCAACCCACAGGAAGAGCCTTTAGAATAGAGAATCCTCTGTTCCTCTGCTCAGAACAGACAGCAGACAATGAGAGAGAGGAGGAGATACTAGTTAAGGCAGGGAAATCAGACTCTCCTGTGTTTTATGCCATTTTAAAGGTTCTGAACTCTTCATAAAGAAAGCCTCTTGGTTCCCCTGCCAGTTTTTTCTACCTCTTCTTGCTCTGTCTTTCTCTCTCTCTCATTGTGTGTGTGTGTGTGTGTCTGTGTCTGTGTCTGTGTGTGTGTGTGTGTGTGTGTGTGTGTGTGTGTGTGTGTGTGTGTGTGTGTGTGTGTGTGTGTTTGAGACAGAGCGAGAGAGAGCATGTAGTGCTGTGGGAGAAATCTTACTACAACATTCGCTGCAACAACTAGAAATGTCTTCTTCATCACAGTGATGAAAATTCTTTCACGTCTTATTGATAGTGAGATATAGCATTCTTACATATCTTATTGATAGTTAGGTATAGCATTCTTACATATCTTAATGATAGTGAGATATATCATTCTTACATATCTTATTGATAGTGAGATATATCATTCTTACATATCTTATTGATAGTGAGGTATAGCATTCTTACATATCTTAATGATAGTGAGATATATCATTCTTACATATCTTATTGATAGTGAGGTATAGCATTCTTACATATTGTATTGATAGTGAGGTATAGCATTCTTACATATCTTAATGATAGTGAGGTATAGCATTCTTACATATTGTATTGATAGTGACGTATAGCATTCTTACATATCTTAATGATAGTGAGGTATAGCATTCTTACATATCTTAATGATAGTGACGTATAGCATTCTTACATATCTTAATGATAGTGACGTATAGCATGCTGATTACAGATAAAACAAAACAGAGCAGTATGCAGCAAAGAAAATAAACACAAACACAAAAAATCTGTGCAGAAATTGAATTAGGTTTGATTGGCGGTTGTTTTCAATGCGATTAATAGGGGAGGATGGAATGAGGAAGACAGCCGAGGCACGCGCTTTAATTGGCCTCTCTGCTTGGCCATAAGGCATTCATCAGGAGCATGTTGGAGGAGGGATCCTGCAGTATGAGTCCTTGACCCCACACTGAAAATGAGCAAGCAGATGTTGGCTAATTACGGAGGCATGAGTTTGTTTGGGTGCGGCTGAAGTCAGAGCCGCTCATTTGTATGTTTTCCCGTCTCCTGATGGTGAAGTCATGCCAAGAGCCTGGCGTTCGCGTCGGGGAGGCCTGTCGCAGTCGTGCTGAGCGCTGTACTGCTGATGCGTGTGGTTTGGTGCCTCATTCGCCACAGCTTACCTCTGGGTTTCTGGGTAACGATTTTAGAATTTCTACCCAGGCATTATTTAATATGCCATCTTTTTAGATCCTTTAAGCTTGAGGGTTTTTTTTTTTTTCTTTTTACCTTTTTCCTCTCCTAGATGTTTCAAC
This sequence comes from Clupea harengus, assembly GCF_900700415.2. Taxonomy (NCBI): domain Eukaryota; kingdom Metazoa; phylum Chordata; class Actinopteri; order Clupeiformes; family Clupeidae; genus Clupea; species Clupea harengus. The sequence continues at coordinate 9,759,388 of NC_045153.1, forward strand.
TCGTGTGGTCCTCCGCTCAACCTTGAAGCAACTCCAAATGTACCGCGAGGTGATCCGCGCTTTATTTTTAGCCAAAGGAGCGCCGCGCATTAGCATGTGTGTGGCATAATTCCTCCATTTACATGCATTTAGCATATGCTCCCCGCAGGGCTTTCGGCATTTCAATGCGGTCCTCCCGCCCGCCGAAGAATGGCAGGGAGGATGTGGCTGCTTAAGAAAACCGCACGGTGCAGGAAGTGCCGCAAACATATGTTCGGATTTGCGCGCTCATTCATAATTCATGGCCTGCTAAGTCACTTCAACCTTAAGAGCCTTAGTACACTTATTACCAGTGGCATGGTGCCATGTGATGAATTACGAGTGCTCATGCCAAATGCAGTGAAGACTTGTTTCCCTTATTTCACTTGTGTGTGACTTGGTGCTAATGCATCGGGAGAGGGGCTTGTCGATATTTATCAGATTTGATGACACTTTGTAAATGTCATTTATAATAATGTTTTATGAATTCATAATGAGTTTTGACTAATGTGAATTTGATTATATGTAATATTATACTGATATATGAATATCATTGATATGAAGTATACAATCTATTAATAGAAGAGGAAGGGTTAGATGTGGGAAATGGTCCTCTATTTTTAAGGTTTACACTCAGCATGAAAAGCACATTGTGCAGTGTTTATATTCGTGAATCCTGAGGGAGCACAATTGCAGTATTGCATACTTTTTTAGTAAATGCTGGAGGTGCTTGCTGTGTTCTTTGCTTTACCTTAAAAACACCAATAATTCAATTTGACATTTCACCTGACCTTAGAAGTGCTTTGTTTATCGGAGCCCACATGGAGAGAAGCTCAGCAGTTCATCATTTTGTTTTTCCCTCGGTTATTTATTCTCTCTTCAACGCACGGCAAAGCAACAAAGTAATGTAGCTACAACCACCATCCTCCCCCCCCGCCACCTAAACTTTCCCCGTCCGTCTAACTCTTTGAGAGAGTGGACTACTCACCAGAGGACAAAGACAACTTCTGAATGGAATCGATTAGCATGACAAACCAATTTTTGACAGAGCAAACTTCTTCTGCAATAGTTCAAGGTGTACGGAGAAGAAAAAAAGAAGGCAAATGGAAAATGGCAAGCAGACAGTGATGTATTGGTCTGGTGTGTGCAGATGATGGGGAGGGTTATAGTGTCAGTTATGAGCTGGTCTCTAATCACCCCCCCCCCCCTCTCTCTCTTTTTCTCTGTTTCACTGTCCCTGCCTATATCTCTCACTCACAGTGTTCCCTACCTGCGATCCACTCACCCAGTTCAGCTGCGCCAATGGAAGGTGCATCAGTGTGAAATGGCATTGCGATTCAGGTGGGTTGGGCCGCTTCGACAGGATCTCACCCCGCTTAACACTAATCTACCCACCGCTCCCAGCCAGGCATGAGCACACTCTTTCGAGGCATAAAAATGATGTTTAAAAAAAAAAAAAAAAAGGGAGAGATGGAGATAAATCGAAAGGGGACTCTCTGGTGGTGAATCTCTCTCTCTTTCTCTCTGTCTCTCTGTCTCTCTCTTTCTCTCTCTCTTTCTCCTCCCTCTGCAGGATACATGAGCTAAAGGGCCTTTCTTTTGTTCCCAGTCTCTGAGTTTAATCACATATTTACCTCAGTGTACTGAGCCAACAATAAGGCTAGATGATTCTGCTTAATTAAATCATCTTTGTGTTGAGGGATAAGGGTAACTACCTCAAGGAGGGTGAAACATTGAAAGAAAGTGCTAAAGACATACTGTATAATGCTCAGTGACAGATTACTATCCTAACTCTATCTGCAGTCTATTTCATAGCAGGAATCATATTGTGCACCATCTGGCTTTACCTGTCTAGACTTGAAAAGAAGGAAATAACATAAAAAATAACTCAAAACACTTCACCTCATAGGACCCAGTCTAGTGCAGTGTTGGCTGAGGCCCTGATTCGGACTGGGTTCCGCTGTTCTGTCTTGCAGACGATGACTGCGGGGACGGTACCGATGAGGCGGGCTGCGCTCAGTCCTGCTCCAACACGCAGTTCCGCTGCACCAGCGGCCGCTGCATCCCCAACAACTGGGCCTGCGACGGAGACAACGACTGCGGCGACTTCAGCGACGAGAACGCAACATGCTCCGGCGCTGTCCCTGGTACGTGTGCTCTAACTGTCGAAACATCTTTATTCAGTCATGTATATTTTATACATATATATTATTTAGGTTTGTTATTATATTAGGGGCTTGAAATCCCCAAGATGAAGCTATAGAAAAATAGGCATTGGGATTTGTGTTCTAAAAGGTTATCAGTATTTTAGAAGATATATTACATTACATATTATAATGTTTTTTTACTAGAAAGTTACTAGTAGTTACTCATACTCTTAGTGCTACTTTTAGGGACTATGCAAACCTTTTGCTCGACGAAAGTAGTGGTGCTGTGTTGTTTGCTCTCGACTCCATCAGCGTGTCATAATTAAGACATCATAACTTCAGAATGACTTTAAAATGTTATGAATTGGCCATGAGCATCAGGCTTCTAATATGCAATATTAACTTCCTTGGTCCCCTTAACAATTCATTCATGTCCTTCCTAGGGGTTGCACAGAGTACTGAAGCATTTGAGTACTTCAGCAGTTACATCAATTCCCAAGTTTCTACATTAACATTGATACTCGTTAATTCACCGAATTTACAATAAAAAACAGCCACTATATGTAAACACAATAAAAACACCTATTTGAAAAAAAAAGCCACTTTGTTGACGGAACTTCCCACCCTGGGCAACTGTAGAATGTTGATAACAATAACGTGACAATATTGTTGCTATTATCCATACTTCCCCATTGCGTAAGGTAAGCCTAAGTGTTATAAGTGACTAAGTGTTACTAAGTGTTAAGCGTAAGCCTAAGGTTACTAAGTGTTAGTAAGTGTATCAGTAATGTTGCATAGTCTTTTAATTGATGCCTCCCACAGCTCCCCCACAAGCTTGGTCCCCAGAGAGCTCGAGGACTCTGTTTTTCACGACACGAGTGCTCGTTTAGTCAAATTATGCACTCCTGCCGACCCCTAGTCGTTTTTTGATTTTGTGTTGTATTTTGGAGCACGGGTCAGACCCATTGAAAGTTTTTACAGAGTTACAAGAGCATGCCCAGTTGCTTTGCCCTACTTCAGTCTCTGTGATTCTAGACTTGCGAACCACGCTGAAGCTCTCAGCATAACATAGCATGGTTCTCCCACCAACACGTACATAATTGCTTATATGTAATATTTAAAGTGTATATTTATAAAAATGTAAGCATTCTCTCCCAGGGTTACATTCCGAGTGATATGCATTCATATGTATGAGGGGTTCCAGACGCAGAGGCTCCGGAGCACAGAACGAGGCTAATTTGCAGATTACTGTTTAGAGGGGAAAAAAGGAGAGCAATGTATAATTATATACCATAAATGTGTTCATGATTGTCGTGCCGCAGTGCCTTGTCCCTCATTTGGAAAACACATATTTGAAAGTTTTCTCTCTCCTCACTCGGGGGGGGGGGGGGGGGATCTAATGTTATCGCTCGGTTTGTACAAAAGAGAGGAAGGGAAAGAGAGAGAGAGAGAGAGAGAGAGAGAGAGAGAGAGAGAGAGAGAGAGAGAGCATGAGCCCTTAAGAATTGAATCTTGTAATCTGTTGTAATTAGCACTGAAAGCAGAGTGGAGATCTGTAATGCTTTCAGCTGGCTGGCTTGTCACTGAAATGAAGAAGCCATTCATCAAACTAGACCGCTGACGGAAGGCCCTCTCAGGTACTCCGAAATCCCACAAGCCCAGTCCTGCCCAGGGTGCCTCTCCGAGGGGGGCCCGACTGCCTGTGCTATACCCCGCTGCTTAATTTTTCAGCCAGGGTGGAGATCTGACAGATTAGTCAGCTAGTTCGGAGACCTGTCAGTTCAGCTTATACGAAAGGCGGGAGAAAAAAGAAAACAAAACAGAATACAAAGTCTGTCTGGTTTGAATGTGTCGTCTTGCGATTAACTGAGACATCAGAGACGGGGCAGAGCTAGAGGAGAGAAAGGCATTACCCCACACGACCCCAGTGTGCTAAAAAGGCCAAACCCTTTCAGGAGGCAGCGTAATTGCCACATCTCATCTCCGATGAGCTGAAGACACTCGTGGCCGACACACACTTGACCTGCGCCTCTCCGACATGCACTCCACTGTAATCGCGTTGGCTTGCTCAGTGTTGCGGCACGCGGTCAGATAACAACAAAATGTCACCCACCGGGGGTGTCACGTCGCACCGTGTCATCGTCCGAGTCGGCTCTCTGTTGGAGCTCTGTTGATGTTGATGTTGTTCGTTGTCACGGTTTGCAGCCTTGCCCCCCATGGTGGTGGAGTGCAGTGCCGAGGAGTTCCATTGCCGTGCCGACGAGACGTGCATTCCGGAACGCTGGCGCTGCGACAGCGACAAGGACTGCGAGGACGGCAGTGACGAGGCCAACTGCCAGGGCACGCGGAGGATGTGCGACCCCATTGCCAAGTTCACCTGCAAGAACACAGGTGAGTGGGGTTGACACTGAGGATATGTCATATGTCATAACGCACTAATAGCACTTTACCTGAACCCTCTATCATAGGAGTGACATAAACTTTTCATAAACATATCCTGCCTGTAGTCATAAATGATCTATAATGACATGACAGTGTCATTTTATTACTATCTCTTATCATTAGGGAAGCTCTTAGAATGATTAAGTCTGGATCACCGTGTGTCACATGCTTATAAGTTTTGTTTGCATCAAACATTATCAAAGATATCAAGATAATTGCTGATAATGGTCACATAACACTATTATATCACCAGGCAATAACTGACATGGCAACTAATGGCAGTATATGTCATCAGCATTACATGTTTATTACATAGTTGTTTCAGTCTTATAACATCAAGGAGATAAGGAAAGGAAATTGTTGAAGGAAAGTATTAATAATGCATTCACCTATATCACAGAGTGTTGTCTAGAACACGAGTTCCTAGCCCCAAACACGCTTAGCTGTGTGTCTGCTGATGGGGAGTCTGTCTCTATTTGCCGCTCATAGTGTTTGTGTTTATATTCATTTTCCTCAGGCAAACCTCGCGCCAGCGAATTCATTTCCATATATTTTTTCTCTCCTCCTCGGCTGGAGATTTTGATCACTGGACATGTTCCGTGCCGTATGATGTTGCATTATCTAGGCTTCACACACAATGCACCATGGGGGAATAAACCCAGGGTTTATTTGTATTCTCCGGCTTCACCCAATCCCCTGCAGCCGCATGCGGCGTGTTCGGAATCCCCACCAGGGCGCGAGGGCTTTGAGATTCCTCCAGTGTGCCGGCAGCAGAAGCCATTATTGATCCGCCAGAGAAATTTTCACCTCGACCAGTCCTGAGCGCTTTGCTCAAGAAATTATTCTTGAGGCGCACGTTCCCGTTAGTCTCAACGTTCCGGCAGTTTTATATCTCAGCACAGCCACGCGCTTCCTCTTTTGGTGGCACGAAAACATGGAAAGGGAACAAAATTAACAAATAAAACAGCGTTACCTTGAGAAACTGCCGCAAGTAGAGCCACTCAAAAAGGTTGTTTGGGTTAGTTGTGTACGAGTCGACGACTTCCACGCCCTCAGTCCTCTATCGTACGGGGTGAACGGCACCGCTCTCTGCTCCTGACTCTTGGAGCTCAGGAAAAGTTGCTATTTGTCTTAGCTGACATTATGACCTTTAAGATGAGTGATATTACCATTTCTAAGCTCCCCCCACCACCACCACCCCTCCCGAATAACACAACCATTTGTCAGGCATAGAGTGCTGCGAGACAGTGGGAAGTCTCATTTAATATGTCAAAAGGTATCAGACATAAGGCAATAAAGATCACATTGCATATGAAAGGTGTGATTTATTAGTCAGCACGATGCCTAACGAACCTGTCTTCATAATCAGCAGGCGTGTGTGTTGTATCTCGGCTTCCCACTCACCACACCCATGGAAACGTGAAGTGAATATTTTAGTGCGTATTTTAGTGTTTTAAGTCTACTCTTTATATAAAAGATATTACTGTATGTAATATGTGTTTTCTGTAGCACATGGTGCCTAGGCATACTCGCTCTAAAACAGACGTGTTTTTGGACAAATTCCTCATTTCCATTCCAGTCTTTGACTCCAAAACCAGCCACTTGTGAAATCAATCAGAGCCAAGTCCTTTGATGTTGCAGATGGCCTAATTGTAGTTGGGTGTCATGAAAGGAGACATCAACCATCATCGCCATTAAAGAGCAACACTTTTTTTTGTGTGTTTGTTCGTTTTTGTTCTTCCCCCTTTTGATGTTGTGAAATGTTTTAACAGCTACCTGCACCTTGCACAGGCCATTGAAGAAAAAAAAGAGGAACACTTGATGCCAAACATTTCGGTTTTTTTTTTTAGATCTAAGCTGAGTAGGAGGCAAAATGCTTGCATGTTCATTTTATCTCTGTGGGAGCTTTCACTTAGCCGACCTGACTGGGAAAATCACATTGATTAATCTTTCCATCAAACTGTTAATTTCAGCGCATTTCTGTTTACTTGGCCTGGCCTGAGATATAGACTCTGTCATCTTGTCTACTCTCATAAGGGTGGGACAGATTAGGAATGTTAAAACGGCAGCATCTCTCTTGGTTTCTCTTGCTCTTGGTGGTGGAAACATAAAATGTACAGATGATCGTGGGTGTGTGTGTGGTTGTACATTTACAGATGATCGTGTGTGTGTATGTATGATTGTTCACTTACATATGATCGTGTGTGTGTGATTGTCAATTTACAGATGATCGTGGGTGTGTGTGGATGTACATTGTGGTTGTGGTATTACATGTTGCAAATGTGGCTACAATGTTTCATCATTGTTTTTGCAGTTTTAGCCAACATAGCATAATTATCATTATTTGATTAGTTGACTTGATTTCATGTACGGTAAGAAAATAAATGTCAATAAATGTCATTTTGTCCTTTACCACCCCCTGTTTGTGCGTGCGTGCATGTGTGTGTGTCTGTGTGTGTGTGTGTGTGTGTGTGTGTGTGTGTGTGAGTGTGTGTGTGTGTGTGTGTGTGTGTGTGTGTGTGTGTTTCTGTGTATGAGTGCAATTATCCGCGGTCTAGCAGACTATTCTGTCCACATTGCATCTCTCTAGGTGTTTCTGGAGTATGCTCTCTCATCCGCTCTGAGTGTGAGGTTATTAGATGAGGGACCATCAAAAAGCATTTGCGGGTCGAGGCTGTGTGTGTGTTGAGTCTGACAGGCCTCTGCTCAAATAGCTCAGAGCTGTTCTTCCTCCTCCTCCTCCTTGTCCTCCTCCTCCTCCCTCCCCCCTAGGGAAGTGTATCAGCAAGAGCTGGGTGTGTGACGGCGACAGCGACTGCGAGGACCGCTCGGACGAGGAGGCGTGCAGCGATGCCATCTGCAAACCCCCAGGGCACCCCTGTGCCAACGACACCTCCTCCTGCCTGCCCCCGGAGAAGATCTGCGACGGCAGGAGGGACTGCGCCGACCAATCAGACGAAGGCCCCTTCTGTGGTAAGTGGGCTGCCAACAGGAAGTCAACAGGAAGTCAGGGTTCACACTTCTCCAATCATCCAATCAGGGTTCACACTTCTCCAATCATCCAATCAGGGTTCACACTTCTCCAATCATTCTTTAACGAGCTACAGGTTCCACATTGAAAAAACTGATATGGAAACTGACAGGATTTCTATTGAGGTAATTGCTGGGCCCATTGTTAATTGCTTTGTTATTGTTACGTGGGTGATCACTCTGCTGTCATAACCTCAAGTACCTACTTTTAATAGGTTTTGTGGTGCACTTATTTGTCAGCGGGCATATACGTATATATAAAAAAACAAAGCAACCATGAAATAGGTGTGTGCACAGGCAGACATGACCCCAAGAGGTTCCACATTGAAGAACTGATATGTTGACAGGATTTCTATTGAGGTCATCGCGGGGTCATCCAGTAGGGGCCTGCTTAGTGCCCATCACCAGATGCTATCCTGTTGTGGCCAACAGGATGTGTGCTCTGCCAGGAGGAGGTGTTTTCATAGTGAGAACACAAACAGCCCTGCAGTGTTCGTGATAGCACCCCTTTTTTCATTAGTTTGGTTTGCTCGAAAATGTGTTGCTTTAGTTCTGATGACTAATTTCTACATTGATTTTTTGTTATTGTTACGTGGGTGATCACTCTGCTTTCATGACCTACGAGTAACTACTTTTAATAGGTTTTGCGGTGCACTTATTTGTCAGAGCCCTAGACGTCGGCCCTAGATTGACTCATCTTTGAGTTGAACCACATGAGCATTGTTTTTATTTTGGTTTAAATCAATGTCCTGTTACATAGCCAATGGGTGTGCGGCTGCTGTTAAGTGAAGGATGATATTTTAATTTCATTCTTTATTGCATTATGCAAGCCTCGCATAATATTAAGGGATGCAATGATTATGGTCGATCTGTTTCTGAAAAAACCTTTATTGGATTTGCATGATTTCAATTTACTACTTAGTGTTAATCTTGTTTAATGAATGATAACACACAAAATAAGATTATGCACAAATAAATGGAGCTTAAGTGGGTTGCAGGGAAATGCATTGATACAGATACCTACCATGCCAAGGTTGTGAATTATGTCCAGGAATGGCTCGGTTGACAACAGAAATAAAAAAGGCTCAGCATTAAAGAAAAACATACTCCATATACGCATACCCATATACTCTAGACTGTTGGCATGCAAGCTGGAAGGGAGAGAGGAAGATGCTCAATAGGAAAATATAAATTTAGAACCTCTATTCTCTGTTCGGCTCCCCCACTAAGGAAGGCTTTGAATGCCCACTGTAGTTAGAAGCCTTGAGGGAAGGTAAGGAGACAAAAATAAGAAACCGCTTACATATCTCCTGTCTGGGAAAGAAGAAGAACTCATCCCTGCAATACTGATGGAAGTGTTTGTGTTAGCTTGAGACCTGCTGGAGGACGACTAAGACAGCGCTTGACTCTCCTCTGAGAGTGTTCACTGCCAATGGCCCTGTCTGCTTTGTTGGGGGGAGCGTTCATTGACAGGAGCGAAGGGATGCATAGCAGGGGAAGACATGGTTCAGCGGTACAGACCGAATTTTGGGCATCAATGTCTGGGAGACGACCCTGGAGATAATCCAGTCGTGAGCAGGATAGTGGGGGTGTCAGGAGGGGCGTGGGTGGGGAGGTTTGAGGGACGGATTGATTAGAGGGAGCCCGATGGGATTGGTTCCCTGGGCCGGCACCATGGGGAGCCCCGTCCCCCCGGTAGTCTGCACCGACCGACCGAGCGGGGGTCCCATGTGGAGCGAACTCATTTCTTTTCTTGTCAGGGTGCCCGATGGGGATCTTCTCCAAATCTCTGCGAGCGAGAGAGAGAGAGAGAGAGAGACCTTACCACAGTGTCATTTCACAATCTCTTTGTATCTTATTCTTTTTTTATGTCATCCCAGACTGATCTATCTTCTCCTTTAACACGGATTAGGTGCCGAGCAGAGAGAAAGGAAGTTTTAAAGAGAAAAAAAGAGTTTCATTGAAATAAAGGTTCATTCATTAAAATATAACGAGCAAGGGAAGAGGAAACGGGAAAGATTGATTTCCTTATCAGTTTGAGGCAATTCCCACACATCTCTGTCAGTTTTCTGGGCTGGTTGTCTGGTTGTGTTTGAAGGTCTGGGTGTAATGAAACCATCTCGAGTGTCTGTGATAGTTCACTCTGGACTCGTGGAGTCTTCCTGCCGTACTGTGCTCCATAATGAAACATTGTTGCTCTCGCTCTGCTGTCCCTCTGGCATGTATATTTTAGCGCTGTACTTGCAGAGTCTGTTTGATTAGCTGTTTTCTGCTCGGCCACGGATACATGGAAACGATACGGCGGAGCACATCACTCACTGTGTCTGACACCTAAAGAAAGCACAGCACCCTCACATATAATGTATGGCTGGCTTTTCTTCTCCAGAAAGTTCCCTTGCAAGTTCCCTGGCTCCGAGCTTGTTAAGGTTTATTTCCATGATCTACTTGGCTCCACTTAAAAGTTACAAGTTCGTCTACGTTCCTCGGCTTTACTTTTACCATGTCTCTCCATCTCTCTCAGATAAATGCAGGGAGGCCAATGGAGGCTGCAGCCACCAGTGCTCCGTGATTCCAGGGAAAGGGGCAGTGTGCTCCTGCCCCACCGGCCTCCATCTTGGCTCAGACAACCGCAGTTGCGAGGTGGTAGACTACTGCAGCAGGCACCTCAAGTGCAGCCAGAGTTGTGAGCAGCAGAAGACCGTGGTGAAGTGCTCCTGCTACCCGGGCTGGAGTCTCGAGCCAGACGGAGAGAGCTGCTACAGCACAGGTACTATGAATGGTTAGCTTTGGGCCAGGTGTTCACCAGATCCCACCCAGATACCCTGAACACAGATACCATTGCTCTTAATACTTAGTTACATTTTGTGGAGTGGCTATTAATGTCAAACGAAATTGAATACGTGAAGTGAAACTACAAAAAAAGAGAGAACCAGTATGGATGGATGGTGTGTGTGTGTGTGTGTGTGTGTGTGTGTTGTTTTTTTCCTCATGGCTGTGTCATCTCATTTATTTTTAACACAAAAGCAGATAAGACAAGTGACAACAAAGACAATCAGTTTCATTCAGAGCCCAGCTTAGAAAAAAAGAACCGAACAAACAAAAAAACAAGGGAGATCTCGGCTCAGTTGACTAATGTCATGATTGGGACTTACAAGCCTGAGAACACACATTGCTTCCCTCTCTGTTCCCATATGGATTAGATGCGATGCCAGACGTGAATCTTATTAGTGACATTAACCACCCATTAAACCATCACAAGGGTCAAGGGTCAAGCTTTATGCTTAGCCCTGCAAGCTGATTTACCTTCAATATCTTGACAGGATTTTCCTTGCCACAAGACCTCTATACTAGTCATCAAGTGGAATGGCACAAGATCAATCGAGATACCGCTAATCTGTGCTAATTGACACAAGCACGACTGCTGTGCACCGGAGAGGCCTCGCCTGCTAGCATAAGGAGCTAAACAATGTTTTTGCCTAGGTGTGGTTGCCTCCAAAACGCAATTATCCAGCTGTGTAATTCACCCTCCCAAAATTGAACCTGACATCCCGACATGATTGTTGCGCAGGAAGATCCAGCGGCTCTGATCGTAATCTAATTCCCGTAGCCCAGTGCGCGCGTACAGCACTTAGCAACATATTAGAATTAAGGCTCCTCCTCGCGCAGGTCTCTGAGCTCTCACAGCCGGTCTCCCCATCGTCTCCATTTATCCTTAATCTAATGCGAGCCTCTACGGAGGCCATGGCGGAGATCCAAGCCCCCGCCCGGTGCTGCTACTGCTGTTGTTTGTTAGCGTGCGCGCGTGTGTGTACCGCCACTTCATCCACAGCAATAAAGGGGGCAATCATCCGGTGGCAGCGGGAAGTGCAATCAGCACAGGCTCCCATTGAGAGGCTAATGTCTTTACCGCTGCAAGCCTGCCAAATGCTTTTAAATTGTTTCTCAGGAAAAAATCACGTCTGGGTCATTAGTCAAGAAGCGGACGACAAGATGTATGGCGTCGTGATGCATGTCGGCGGATGCTGGATGCAGGGCCGGGGGTTGGGTGGGGGGGGGGGGGGGGGGGTTTGGCGCAAGTTTTCCTGTACTTTTCAGGATTGGTGCATTCATATTTCCCTTGGGAGCGAGAGATGAACAGGGCCCATCAGTGTAAAAGCCTCTTTTTTAATGGAGTGCTTTTGTGAGTGGCAGTGTATGTTTAGTAGGGTGTGTGTGTGTGTGTGTGTGTGTGTGGGTGTGTGTGTGTGTGTGTGTGTGTGTGTGTGTGTGTGTGTGTGTGTGTGTGTGTGTGTGTGTGTGTGTGTGTGTGTGTGTGTGTGTGTGTGTACGCTTCCCTGTACATGCACATCCACCCACTAGTGAGTATTGGCCTAAGTTCAGATTGTTTCCTCAGACCTGGCAGTTCCTGGTTTTAAATACAAAAAAAAAACTGGAAAAAAAAACAGATGCCCATCCTGTTATTTTGGACCAATCACGTGAGTTTACTGATTAAAGCCAGCTTACTGCCAGGAAGTGGAACTAATTAGTAAAACCAGCTGGCACAGCTCGAGGGTTGAAGACAAGACATGTTGGTGCTTGTTTACTTTTTTACTCAATCGCACTTGTCCCCCCACTGCCGTCGTCGACGGCGACCATCTTCTGTCCCTTTTTTTTTGTCATTCGCTTCCAACCAATCCTGTTCCAGATCCCTTTGAGGCGTTCATCATCTTCTCCATCCGGCACGAGATCAGACGCATCGACCTCCACAAGCGCGACTACAGCCTGCTGGTGCCGGGCCTGAGGAACACCATCGCCCTGGACTTCCACTTCAACCGCAGCCTGCTCTACTGGACCGACGTGGTGGAGGACAAGATCTACCGCGGCAGGCTGTCGGACACGGGAGGTAAGAGCGCCTCCGGTGCGGAAGACTGCCAGTGTGTTTTGATGTCAGCGCAGTGTGTTGGTGTGTGTGTGTGTGTGTGTGTGTGTGTGTGTGTGTGTGTGTGTGTGTGTGTGTGTGTGTGTGTGTGTGTGTGTGTGTGTGTGTGTGCGTGTTACGGCAGCTAACAGTTCAGAAATGCAGCACAGCTCCGAGGAAAGGATGGTAGGTAGAGGCAGGATAGAAAGTGCCGTTCTGTTTTATTCGCTGCCATTCAGAACCACTCTCATCCCTCCGCACCATCCCTCCCCCTCCCACAGCCCCCCCCCCCCCCCCCCCCCCAACACTGAAAGGGACAGCTTGTGTTCTCATTTTCAGGGTGTTTTTTTCTTCTTCTTTTTTTACTTTAATTAAGACACCGTCAGGCGGGGACGGAGCTTTAACTGCTAACTGCTAAGGCTAAGTGAGCGGGGGGGTCTCACAGGGGCCTTTTGATGCGCGAAGCTCCAGCTGAGCGTTTAGCTCTATTTCCTGCTGCTGTCAGCAGTGCTCGCAGTCACTCAACCACCCCTTCCTCCTCTCAACCACCCCTTCCCCCTCTCAACCACCCCTTCCTCCTCTCAACCACCCCTTCCTCCTCTCAACCACCCCTTCCTCCTCTCAACCACCCCTTCCTCCTCTCAACCACTTCTTCCCCCTCTCAACCACCCCTTCCTCCTCCATGGGCTTCACACCACCTGTCAGGCTCCTCTCTACACCCATCCTCCCCCCCCACACCCCTTCAAACACACACACACACACACACACACACACACACACACACACACACACACACACACACACACACACACACACACACACACACACACATACATACCCCTCCAGGTTTGTTAGCATGTCATAAAGCCTTCCACACCCAAGGATAATTACAAACAGCTGGACCACCGGCCACCTGGGAGAGCCTGTGATTTTTTTTTTAACAGAGCACCAGGGAAAGGTGCTGTCATCCCCTTCATGTCCGTGCCTCACAATCTGTACTTCTGCCATTTAACCTCCCTCAAAATGCAGCGTTTTAATGAAGCGAGCTAGAGGTGTGGCAGCATGGCCAACTGTGTTATCAAGAATATAAAATGGTTTCTTAAGATGATGAAAGAGGTATGGAGCGCTTTGCCGTCCGTGAGGGAGTATCAAGTGCAACAGCTTGGGTAAAGAACGTTTTAATAAAGCCAGGTAGAGGTGTGGCAGTATGGCCAACTGTGTTATCAAGAATATAAAATGGTGTCTTAAGATGATTAACTCATAGAGGTACGGAGCGCTTAGTCCTCCACGAGGGAGAATCAAATACAACAGCTTGGGTATGGAGTAGTGGATGAGATCAGATGCTGCAACAAGATATTAGGATATTAGGATATCAGGATATCAGGATATCGTCTAAAGCCGTTGAGTTGTGAGAAGACAGCCTGTATAATTCGGCTTCATAGTGTCTCCCCTGCAGATGTGTGAAATGAAAGCACTGAGCTCAAGGTATTGTGAGTGAAACACTGTACAACTGTGAGACTCTTGCCACGGGCGCACGGCCTGGCTGACGACACACTGGGCAACCTTTCGGGCATCTCTGCCAGGCAGCGGTGCAGCTGTCAGGAGCCAAGGAAGTGGAACCAAGTGTAGCTACCCTCAGGAGTGTGTTTCTCCCCTTGCCAAATGCCACCATGAATTTGTTTAAGATTTCTGTTGTTCCTATGCATATCAGATGAAGAATTAGTAGAACATCACCGTTGCCTAATCTGAATCATGCCGGTATGGCCGGTGTTCAGGCCGGTGTGCTGTCACCACTGTAAACTAGATATAGTCTAGAAAACATTTAAAGGGAACATATGGTTTACATCACTGGCTTGACACCATCCTTTCTCATGCCATCCCTCATCAGACACTACTAGGGAGAAGGAGGGAGAGAGGGAGAGAGAGAGTCTCAGGGTGCAAGAATTAATTTCACAATTTGACCAAACATCAACATCAGACATGATGATGCACTGAAAGCAGCAAAATTGTACATCAGAGTACATTAGAGTTAATTAAATGTTCATAAGTCTATGGGTAAATAAGCTATCGGTCAGGAGCGAGAGATGAGTGTCACAGCAATAGAGTCTTCCTAGTACAACTTACACTTCCATTGAGGTGGTGTTTCAGCATTAGAGTTCCTAGTAGAACTTACACTTCCATTGAGGTGGTGTTTCAGCATTAGAGTTCCTAGTAGAACTTACACTTCCATTGAGGTGGTGTTTCAGCACGGTCTGGCCACTCCAGAGGGGCTAGAGGGGCAATAGAGTTCCTAGTAGAACTTACACTTCCACGTCTCTTTCAGGCGTGACGGGGATTGAGGTGGTGGTCCAGCACGGTCTGGCCACCCCAGAGGGGCTCGCCGTGGACTGGATCGCAGGGAACCTCTACTGGATCGACAGCAACCTGGACCAGATCGAGGTGGCGAAGCTCAACGGGAACATGCGCACCACGCTAATCGCCGGAGGCATGGAGCACCCAAGGGCCATCGCCGTCGACCCAGGGGAAGGGTGAGTAGCCATGACGATGTCAATCATGGACCAGTGTAGTTATGACAGTGTTAATCATGGACCAGTGTAGCGATGATGGTGTTAATCATGGACCATCATGGACCAGTGTAGCGATGATAGTGTTAATCATGGACCAGTGTGGCCATGACTGTGTTAATCATGGCCCAGTGTAGCGATGCCAGTGTTAATCATGGCCCAGTGTGTGTGAGTTGGCAATGGCAATGGGAAATGGGTTATCATTTTGTTTTCTCTTCATGTATCTTTTAATGATTTGTAGGCATCTGACTGGTCATGTTTTTTCATGTGTCTAGTTTGCTCAAGTCAGTTTAGCGTAAGGGCATGAGAGTGGCGTAAGAGTGTATTTGTGTATTTATAGATCAAACAGGGTTAAAGAAGTCTGTATTCAGCCATGTTCTCATTTTTCACCAGAAATATATCCACATTTTATGTCTTTTTGTGTTTGGGGTAGAGGTGAAAGAGGTCTATTTTTTTATTTTATTTTGATGCCTCCATCTTCATGTTTTTATATATATATATATATATATATATATATTTTTTTTTTCCTTGTTTGTGTGCAGTCCAATGACTGATCCTGTGAAGCCTCACACTGAGTTAGAAATGCTGTCTTATTTAAGACAACACATGCTTCAAGTTGCCCCCGGGGACTCCAAACAGCATTTAGTGCCCGCAGAGTTGGATTGCTGGCATGGTCAAAATGAACCGAGGGGAAGGAATCACTTGGCTTTTTCCATCCAATCTGAAACAGTGGAAATATTTATTTATCTATTCATTTGTTTATTTATTTATTTTTCTGTGCTACTGGCTACTTTTGACACATGCGGTATCTCCTTTTGCAATATGGTGCTGGTGTTGGCAGTCTTGATGTTTGTTTCCTGTGGAACTCTCATGTTGGCTACTTAACCGATGAATTGGATCAACTAAGTAAGGGAAGAAAAAGAAAAAAAAACGTTAGCGCGGATGAAGGATTCTAGCTGTAATGGAGGAAATCAATTAATTCTGCTGTAGTTGTCGGTAAAAGGATTAACGGCGAAAGCAGGGGAGATTAGAAACAGTCTAGCGCAAGACTGAAAGGAAAAAAAAAGACTAATTGAAGTCATTCTAAGATTTTGAATGGAAGACACCCCATCCTTTGTTTGGGCCAATGATATCTGTCACCCTCCAGCTACACTCCCTCTTTGTCAACACTACAAAGTTATTACTGAAATAGATGCTTTGGGGAAAAATGTAAAATGGCTGGAAATCTATCTTGCTGTGTGGCAAGCTCTTCTGGACAGACAAGCCTATATATATATAGAGAGAGAGATATAGATAGATAGATATATACTGTATAACTGAGTGCAAACTGTTATATTTACACGCTAACTAATTTTGTGCTATTATCTAGAATCCTGTTCTGGACAGACTGGGATGCCACTTTCCCGCGTATCGAGGCGGCGTCCATGAGTGGCAGCGGCCGACACGTGGTGTTCAGAGACATGGAGATCGGGGCCTGGCCCAACGGCCTCACGCTGGACCACCAGGAGAAGAGGATGGTGTGGACGGATGCTCGGTGAGTACCGAACAGACTGGGGGGAGATGGTGAGCAGGCAGAAGGTCATATATAGGTTTGAGTCTCAGAAGACACGCACCTTGTTTCTAATCCACAGTCTAGGTTGCGTATTGAGGAAACGGAAAATGGAAATGCACTGTATGGGGTAGGCTGAACAATCCAAATGCTGTTTCTTTGTACAAGGTTTTCATCTGTTTCGTTTTTTACTCCTTAAGGGGAACTACACAATGTTTGCTAGCCTGTTTAAATGGAGTTGCGTTTCTTGTCGCAGTGAAAAGATTAGATCCCGCATCCCCTCCACCCTCCAGCTCCTCTTGTTAAACATATATAGTTTTCATAATGAGCAAAGGAGCCATTACCGTAGCTGGAAAAAAAGGGCTATTTTGTATTTAGTTACCTTTGTCGGCGTAACAAAATGTTACTCGGGTTGCGCTTCAGAACCCAGAAAATTAGAATACCAGAATGGTATTCTATGGGAAAGTGGAATCCCAGAGAAAAACAACCTTTCTCAATTCAGAATATAACAGGCATAAACAATGGCTCTGGCAGTACTGCAGGTTTGTGGTAGGTCATGGTAGATGTGAAGCCAGCGCCAGAAGGATCTTGACAATATGTCAAGCCTCTTGTTTTTCAGGCTTGCTGCTGGAGATGTCCAAGGGAGCGAATTAAACATTTGAAGGGAACATATGGTTTACATCACTGGCTTGACACCATCCTTTGTCATGCCATCCCTAATCATTATAGATAGTCAATATCTCACACACGACTAGGGAGAAGGAGGGAGAGAGGGAGAGAGAGAGGGAGGAAGAGAGAAAGAGAGAGGGGGAGAGTGAGCTGGAGGGAGAGAGACAGCGAGAGAGATAGGGAGAAAGAGATAATAGCAGACCCATGCTGAAAATACTTGTGCTGCTTGCTTTGTGTGTGGGTTTGCTTCATGTTGAGAAGCCATCTGTGGGGTGGTATTTACTCCCAAACTCTTTTCATCTGCACTTCCTGCTCTTCTCTTCCTGCTCTTGTGACTGAGGAACACATGGGTGGCTCAGACCCAGAAACTGTGTCAAGAGGGTTTGGGAAACATGGTGACGCATGCCATACACTCCTCACTGGCATCCAGTCATGCCATTCACCCGTCGCATGGCAGATGTCATATACTCTTGTCGCTGTTTGTCACACTTGTCTCACGGCAGATTCCACAACAACGTATGTCACACTAATAAACTGTCATGACATCAAACATGCGGAGAGTTGCGATGACAACTACCAGTAGTGATGACATGCCACTGTGACATCATTAAGAACAGTCCACCTCTAAAAATGTATTAGGGTACAGTATGTCATCTATGGAGACATATTGATGACACAGTGATGTCAGCCTTATGTCAGAGATCTCAAGTAAAGTACAATGCAAACCTCACCAGCATTGTTGCGTGACCACGGTGGGATAAGCATGGAAACCATTTCGCCCCGTCTCCCTGTGGCATAGCAAAGCCCCTCTGTGATTGCAGGGATTGTGAAAACCACAAATGCATTGTTCAACATTTTCCCAAGGTCTCCTGTGGCCTCTCACTGACTTCATGTCTCTGGGATGGGCAGAATTATATGGAAAAGCATGGATGGATGGAAATGTGGAGAGATTGTTATGTTCTCCACATCCGTTGCTCTCTCTCTTTCTATCTCTTTCTCTCTCTCTCTCAATCTCTCTCTCTCTCTCTCTCTCTCCTTCTCTCTCGCTCTCTCTCACCTCCCTCGCTTTAGACTTTCCCCGCCGTCGTTTGAGTGACATGGCAGTAAATATGCGTCCGTGTCGTTTCCCTGGGGGTGTTCATCATCACTCTGCCACCTTGTCATCCTCGACCCTGGCTACGTCTCTCTCTCTCTCTCTCTCTCTCTCTCTCGCCATCCCCCTCTCTCAATTTATATATTTGTCTCCCTTTCTCACATTGTCCTCCTTCATCTCTCTTTCTCACTCTTCACTCTGATCACTTTCCTCTCTCTCTCCTTCTCCCTCTCGCCTTCTCCCTCTCTCTCTCTCACCTCTGTCTTGCCTGCAGCTCCGATGCCATCTACTCTGCGTTGTACGACGGCACAGGGGTCATTGAGATCCTGCGGGGCCACGAGTACCTGTCGCACCCCTTTGCCGTGTCCCTGTTCGGGGGCAGCGTCTACTGGACGGACTGGAGGACCAACACACTGGCGCGGGCCAACAAGTGGACAGGCCACAACGTGACGGTCATCCAGAAGACCAGCGCCCAGCCCTTCGACCTGCAGATATACCATCCTAGCAGGCAGCCTCAAGGTGAAAAAAACACATCTCTCTCTCGCCGTATCTCTCTCTCTCTCCATCTCTCCGACTCTCTCTATCTCTCTCTGTGTGTCTCTCTCTCTCTGTCTCTTTCTCTCTCTCTTTCTCTCTTGCTTTAAATGTCCCTCTCTTCCTGTTTCTTGCCTAAATGTTTTTTTCCTCACTCTCTTTAGCTCCCATGTTCCTCTCTCTCTCTTTCTCTCTCTCTCTCTCTCTCTCTCTCTCTGTGTCTTCTCTCTGTCTCTGTCTCCATCTTTCTTACAAAAAAAAACAGGCAGGCACGGATTGCCGTAAATCAGGTCATTAGATCACTGTATAATTAAACACTTTCGTCCACCTAGAAATAAGGTGTGTGTTTTTGTGCACGGGTGGGTGTGACAGAGCTCAACACCAAAAATGAAACCCATTTCTTTTATTATTCCTCCCAAGTCCCTGTGGCTCACAAGGTCACAGTGAGCCCCCCGCCTTGCCAGACGGCCGGTGGCAACGCTCCAAGTCCTGCAAATTATCGCAAATGGCAAACTTCGACAGCCCGAAGAACATTCCTTTTTTTTCCCATTTCAAATGTAATAAGAGAACTAGCACCAGGGACACCACTGTGTCTGGCGACTAGTTTAAAAGGACCATCTATTCCAGGGTCGCTCGATCCCTCTCCTCAGCATTCAGAGTTGGGCTGCAAGGCTATGATATGCAGGACTCAGCTCACTAAGGTATTCAGCCGTTCATCTGAATACCAAAGTCAGCTGTGCAAGGTTTTTGCGTTGACTTTCTCATACGGTCTCATAGAGTCTCAGCAGTAGAGGTTGGGTATTGCTTTTGCTCTATAGAAATACAATTGAATTGAACTGAATTTAATTATCCTTCACCTTTAGGTGTGGAGATTTCTGGCACCATGCACAAGCATGTGTAGTTGTTTAGAGTGCACGTTTTCCCCTCCACATACCTATTCCTATTCCGTCTCTACGTTTGAGAGCAGGCACAGTCAAAAAACCTCTGACATTTTCTATTAATCCAATTTAGCCTCGGAAGGATATGGAGGCAAATATCAGTGTCTTTTAGTGTCACAAAAAAAGGATTATGTTTTAAATGACTGAGAAAAGAAATTAAATTGTACCACTGTAACCATGCTTAGTATAGGTTGCTGTCCTATTTCCTGAGTAAAGAATTAGGTCTATACAATAACCTTCCACTATGTTCTTTATACGCCACTTACTGCCAGACTGACCAGTCTCCAGCAAATACTCTGGCTCTGAAAATGAACACAAAAACATCTATGCCCCCATCCCACTTTAGAGAGGGTGGTTGAGAAATAACAGGAGAGAGATAGTCGGTAAGAGACAGACAGAGAGAGAGAGAAGATGAGATAGAGAGAGACAGTTAGAGAGAGAGAAGATGAAAGAGAGAGAGAGAGAGAGTTGGACGTCTGCGGTTTTTGATCAGAGCTTTTTCTATGCTTCATTTATTCCCCTCTGGTCCCTGAGCACCTGTCAATCAAACATCTCCAATATGGAGTGCTCTGAAATAGGGGGTGAAGTAAGTGCCTCGGCAGACAGCAGCCAGTTCTGGGGCGCGTCTGGCCCGGATCGGGCTAGATGTGTTGCTAAGTCTGTGCCTCTCTTCTTGATCATGCAATACAAGAACTGAAATTCTCAAAGTGTCCGCGTAACTGCCCTCAGTCTCCTGGCCAGGTTCAATTTAATTGTTCCGACATATAGTGTTAAGTAATTGGATTTTTTTGTTTTGTTTTGTTTTATCTTCCTCCCTCTATTTTAGTCAGCTGGAAGTAATAAGATGCAGTCAGTGAGAGTGGTCTCCATTAGTTTCTGCACCTTATTATAGCCATTAAGAGAAGGACTAGAGAAAATCAATAACATTTACATTTTTTTCTAACTGTGCCAGGCTGATTGAATGCCAAAGGACTGGTGTAGGGCAATGCATTTGTTTAATGTGCTGTAATGTAAAATTGGACATTGGAAATTTAAATAAAATAAATAAGTAAATGCAATTATGTTCTCTTGCCACAGTATAAACTTTATACTCTGCATGGTCTAGTTTTAGTTTTAGTTGGTGTTGTGTGAATGTGGACGTTTGGACACGAGTGATTAAATGGGCGTCCATTTTGCTATGCAAGGGCATGTATTTTGATATTGTAATGTATGTATTTATAGATGTGTGTATTTATGGCAGTGTAGAAATGAGAAATTATTGTGTGCAAATGTATTCAGGGATTTGAGTAAGTACTTATTGTATAACCATCTAATTTGTGTCTGGTCAGCTTCCTCAGTGTATGTATTTGTGTGTGTTTAGAGGGGGTGAATGTGTGTGTGTGTGTTTGTGTGTGTGTGTGTGTGTGTGTGTGTCTGTGTGTGTGTGTGTGTGTGTGTGTGTGTGTGTTTGTGTGTGTGAGAGAGAGAGAGAGAGAGAGAGAGAAAGAATGAAAAAAAAGAAAATGTGTGTGTGTGTGTGTATTTGTGCACTGAAAGTTGGGGGTTGTGTGTGGCTGCTAGTCTGCCAACCTGCTGGATGTCCAGTGGTCAGATTTAGCCTCAGCTGCTGCGCTGGAAGTAGTGCGGAGTGTTTAGCTCAGATAAGTGCGGGCAAATTGAGCTGCATTGCAAAGGAGGCCAATAAGGATGGCTAATCCCATTTTAAAGGGCCCAGTGGGGGAAGGCTGCTGATTACTGGAGCACAAGCCCTTCAACCCACCCCCCTCCCCCCCTTCAACCCCCCCCCCCCCAACACCCCCAAACCTAAACCACTTCTCCACCCTACACCACCAACACAGCATTGAGATGCTGCAGTGGAGAGAGAGAGAGAGAGAGAGAGAGAGATAAAGGAAGGAAGAGAGAAATAAAGAAGGATGGAGAGAAGAAGGGAATGAGAGGGAGGAGAAACAGAGAAAGGGAATAAGGGAGATAATGTTGCTGTGAAAGAGAGAAGGGGAGGGGAGGGGAGGGAGAGGGAGAGGGAAAGGCACGGAGAGAATGAAAAGAGGCAGAGGGCACGAGAGAGAAACAGACAGGGAGGGACAGAAGGAGAGGATTCAACGGTGAAAACGGCAGGGGGGGGGGGGGGGGGGGGGATCCAGAGTTGGACTCGGGGCGTCAACAAGCAGGTTGTAAATACATTATGTGGGCCTGGGCACCCCTACGGTGTAGGTTCAGGTGCACTGGCTCTGACACCTCGAAAAAAATGAAATAAAAAATAACAACAGCACGAATGGAAGAGAGAGAGAGAGAGAGAGAGGGAGTGAGAGAGCGAGAGAGTGAGAATGATTACTGAAGGGTATTATGAGCTTCACTGTCCCATTGAGAGAGGTATTTAATATAACCCTTCAGCAAGGGCCCCGTCCCCAGACATGGCTCCACAGTACTGATAGCAAGGGCCCCTATGCAGCTTACCCATGGCTAATAGCTCACAGTGCTAAGGGACTTCAACACTGTTTTCTAATGAACACGCCTGCAATGCGGTTAGCACCGCTGCTAATCTGCCCAGCAAACACCGTGTCAACCGAGAATTAACAAGGTTGAGTTTTTTGCACCAATTAATATAAAATAATGCGATTTGGTGCAAAATAATTATTATATGCTATCATACTGTTATTTCTAAAAATAACATAAAATACAGTAATATGAACATAAATTTCATAAAATGGTGGCTATAATGGTGGCTCAAAAGTGCACTTGAAGCTTGTTAATTCTCAGTTGACGACTGTGTAGAAAGACTGCAAATGGTTCTCATGCATTTCCTTGCACAAGCTTGTGTGAAACATGAACACAAAGGATTGCCAATGTCACTGTTTTGTGTGTTAGGAAACAGTCTCTGTAAGCAGTGTTTAACCACATCATAAACATTATTTTCAGATAGTACAGAAGTCGTACAGAAATAATAAAGATGGACATCATTTGAATGCATCTCTGGAAAAAAAATATTCTTTTCAGGATTAAAAGTAACCTTAGATTTAAGATTTAAGAGGGTTTCATTGAATTATTTGTGTGTTGTTGTCCACTGCGAAGCAAATTGTGTTTCTACGGCGCTCTTTTTGACATAATTTTCGGTCACTACACAATCGATATTTAAGGCCACTACACAAAGCGTATTTAAGGCATGACTGCCAGTGTTCCTGCATGACGGCAGAACAATGTGTTCCTGCCAACGTGCACCAACTCATCGGTGCCTATGGTCTCACAGGAGCGTCCCCATGTGTCAGCCATCTTTAGAGTGCATCCGGCCCAGATGTGGCCCAGATGTGGCCTAGATGGGAGCCGACCCCGGGGGGGCATCCGGTTTAGGGGCAGATGCTATATGCTTTTGGTAATTACCCCCCTCCCCTCTGGACTGGGCCGAGTAACAGTACAGTATGTTCCTGTGCTTTTGTTCCCCTCAGTCCCTGGTGAACAGGCGCAGTGCCGCTCTCTCCATGTTTACTCAGGCGACTGTCTCTTTATGAAAACTACATTTTCCCATTGTGAGTCAAACGCACACGCGCCATTTTATCTTTCTTTTCTCACTTTCTTTCTTTCTTTTTTTTTTTCCCAATTCTGGCATATTTCCCCTCTAGACGGGCTGAATGCATAATTAATTCCCAGAGAATTGGGTCTATAATTTAATCACTCAGAACATATTTTGCTGCACTTGCCTGTGGTAAATGATCGCAAATATATGTATGAAAATAAATCAGCTATTGAAGAGAAAGGGGAAAAAATGGTAATCATAATAATAGCTCCATTTTCCAGGCCCCATTGGAGCTATTACTTATACATTTAGTTTTTCATTTTTTTGGGGGGGGGGGGGGGGCGGAATTACTTCTAGCTCCTGTTTTGCAAAGCAGATCAGACAATAGAACTGGAGTGTAAAGTGTATTTGTGTTGAGATTTGTGACAGAGGCGTCAGCAGACAGGGAGGTACGGTGTAGGTGTGTGACACTCCCAGCCAAAAACAACAAATTCAAACGTTTTGTTGTTTCACAACTCATCTAAATCAAGAGCCTTCCGGGGAAGAGAAGGCACTGAAGCCTTTAATTGATGAAGACAGGAAAAATACAGAAAAAAATACATTTGTTTTAACATTGAGTGTTGTACTGAGGATGTACATAGCTATACACGTATCCATGGGAACTCATTGAGTTGTTGAACATACAGTAGATAGCCGCAGTCCAATACTGGCCTTCTTTTTAATGATCATTACCGGCACCTTACACTAACCTAGTCTAAGGTAGATAGAAGTCTGTACGATCAAGCCTCAACACAGGTCAATACAGAGTAAATGAACAGTTTCTCGACCCAAAAATGGACCATCAAATTGAAGTTAGTTCAGGCATTTTCCTTTCTTTCACATTCTTTCTTTTCCATATTTTATTTCCCTTTCCTTTCGTTTTCCTGCTCCTGCCAGGTGCTCTCCAAATGCTGCTGACATAGAGCGCCTTACCCCTCCGAACACGAGAAGAGCCCCAGCGTTAACCACCTCCTTCCTTCCCAGATGACTCCCCCACAGCCCCTCGATATCTTCTAATCTGCCTGCTCAGCTAAAAGAATAATAAAAGGCTTCTCATTAACCCTCTAGCAGGGGAGTTTTGAACCTTCTAATAAAAGAACGTGTTCATCAATAATGTAAGATTCCAAAAACCCAGGTTACATTCAGTGGACTCAGATATTCTTCAGAACGTTCATTCCACAACGTTCCAAAACACACTGGTGTAACAGTACCTGCTCAAGCTCCTCTCCCTGGCCCTCTATCTTCCCCCCCGCGACCCACAACCAGGTGTGGGGCAGCAGGGAGGCGTCCGCCAGAGAGACCCCAAACCACCCTTCCGCAGCTGGCGGAGGGGAACACGTGCTGGGCGGCCAAGGCCAAGAGAGTGGGTGTCGAGCACGCCTACGGAAAGGACAATGTCAGCGTTGTTTTTTTTTTTTTTATGTGTGTGAGTGTTAGCCTCTAAGGTTGCTACCCACATCCTGATGTTAGTGTAGCCGCAGCATCTGTAAGCCTTATGCTGGTTCCCCTCTGGTGATCTCCCCTGTTGACCATGAACTGAATGTTTTTCAAAGGAAATCGTATGGTTTCCATTTATTTTATTTCAGGCAGCAGAGCTTGTCTTTATTTTATTTCCATAATGTATGATTTCATCTTGTTGTTCTGCAGCCTCACCAAGATAGCTACACGGCTCCAAAATCCACGCTTTTATCTGCAGGTTCACTTGAGAGAGCAGCGAACAGGCTTGTAATTGAGTATACCAATTTAGTGTAATTGTTATATAACTTTTCTCTTTTGTGTGAGTGCATTGTGTTCAGGTAGTAACACAAAAAAGGTACCCCCAATTCCATTTCAAACTGAGGGGGCACACAGTTCTGACTAAAATTCCGCAGATGAAGTTTAAACAGCATTGCTGATTGGTCCATCCTTTAGTGCACATTTTCAGGTGAATACAGCTCTCATCAGCAGGCCACCACTTGTCCAGTCTGTAAAGCCCAGCTTAGAGCCCTCAAACAGTAACCTGTGGCTTTTCTCTAAACTTCTTTCTTCTCCTTTTTCTGCCATCCACCTCCTTCCTACCTCCACCTGTTGACATCTGTGTTTTTATCACATTTGCATTGTTATCTGTGTGTTTAATGTCCACCAGTGTTATATATCTAACCTACTTAGATCGCACAGCATCGACAGCAGCTGCAGCAGCAGCAGCAGCGGCAGCATGTTTCTTATCCAAAAGATCCCGTCCAGAGAGTCCAAATCTTTCATCATCATGTCATGACGATTGGAACAGCTGTTCACACGCTCAGTTGATTGGCAGATTTCATTTAATTCATTTGTGAATATGTTGTTGTTGTTGTTGTTGTTCTTTTCCCCAGCGTCCAACCCGTGTGAGGGCAACGACGGCAGGGGTCCCTGCTCTCACCTGTGCCTGATCGACTACAACCGCACCGCCTCCTGCACCTGCCCCCACCTCATGAAGGTGGCAGCCAACAGACGCTCCTGCACCGGTGAGCCCCCAGATCAATCTGGCACTCTTCCCACAGAGGACCGAGAGAGAGAGAGAGAGAGAGAGAGAGAGAGAGAGAGAGAGAGAGAGAGAGGGAGGGAGAGAGAGATAGAGATAGAGAGAGAGAGAGAGAGAGATAGAGAGAGAGAGAGATAGAGAGAGAGAGAGAGAGAGAGAGAGAGAGAGAGTCAGAGAGAGAGAGAGAGATAGAGAGAGAGACAGGAGAGAGAGAGGAAGAGAGAATGAGAGATAGGAGGGGAGAGAGAGAGCGATAGAGATAGAAGAGAGAGAGAGAGGAGAGAGAGATAGAGAGATAGAGAGAGAGACAGAGAGAGAGAGAGAGAGAGACTAGAGAGAGAGACAGAGATATAGAGAGAGAGAGAGAGAGAGAGAGAGAGAGACAGAGAGAGAGAGAGAGAGAGAGAGAGAGAGATAGAGAGAGAGACAGAAGAGAGAGAGAGAGATAGAGAGAGAGAGAGAGAGATAGAGAGAGAGACAGAGAGAGAGAGAGAGAGATAGAGAGAGAGAGAGAGAGATAGAGAGAGAGACAGAGAGAGAGAGAGGAGTAGAGAGCGAGAGAGAGAGAGAAGAGAGAGAGAGACAGAGAGAGAGAGAGAAGAGGACGAGAAGAGAGAGAGAGAGAGAGAGATAGAGAGAGAGAGAGATAGAGAGAGAGAGAGAGAGACAGAGAGAGAGAGAGAGAGAGAGACAGAGAGAGAGAGAGAGATAGAGAGAGAGAGAGAGAGACAGAGAGAGAGAGAGAGAGAGAGACAGAGAGAGAGAGAGAGAGAGAGAGAGAGAGAGAGAGGCTCTATCATGTGGATTGTGGGGACTGTGCTGTCACTGATACTGTCATACTTCCACAAGTTTTCTCCAACAAGTTTGGAGGGCTGGTGTGTATGTAAATATGCTGGAGATGTATCATATATATCCTATGTGTGCATGGGGTAGATCCGTCAGGGTTCTCCGTCAGGGTTCTCAGTCAGGGTTATCCTTCAGGGTTCTCCATCGGGGTTCTCAGTCTGGTACGGTAGCTGATGTGGACAATGACTCCGTTGAAGCTGTTATAATACTGCCATGGTCATAGAATAATTCATCACATATGACCAATCAAGTCATGGATATCCTTGTGGTATTTACTCATTTGTTTGGCCAGACCACAGTATTAGTCGTAACAGTAATGTCTATTGTATGTAGTTTGCGTATATATGTTTTGGAAACACTTACAATGATATGAACCCAGATCTATTTTTCAGTACATTGATCCAGCTCTATGTTTCAGTACATTAATCCAGCTCTATGTTCACTCCCCCAAAGCACTGAAGAAGTTCCTCCTCTATGTGAGGCGGACAGAGATACGAGGCGTGGACTTGGACAACCCCTACCTGAACATCATGACCGCCCTGACGGTCCCCGACATCGACGACGTGACGGTGGTGGACTACGACGCCCTGGAGGAGAGGATCTACTGGGCCGACGTCAAGACCCAAACCATCAAGCGGGCTTTCATCAACGGAACCGGCCTGGAGACCGTTATTTCTGGAGGTGTGGCACACACTATCCGATGACACCAACCACACCAGCACACCACAGCCTTCTGGGATATCTCACCGCGAGTGTCTTTATGCGCTGATGAGTGTTATTTCTGGAGGCACAAGTGAAGGTTCTCAGAGCCGACTGTCAGGCTGGGCATGCTGGAGGAGAGCTCTCAGAGAGAGATTGGTATTCACACTGTCAGATAGAAACAACTGCAGACCACTTGTCTCTTCCCTCCTCAAAAACAAATGACAGTATGAGAAGTATTGAGTACTGTCTCCTCAAAATGCCTGTTTCTTTTTTGGAATATGTCAGGAAGTCTTAGGGGGCACTTGAGCTGGCTTGGCAGCGCAGAATGGTATGCTGGATAGTGCTAGCAATGCGTTATCATGACAACGTGTCTGGAACTAGGAGTGGGATATGTCTGACTGTTAAGGTGGGATTGTTTGAGTGCATTTTACACTCATACTGCTATAACGGTAAAGAAAGTTGTTAGGGTCATGGGGTTCAAAACTAAGGGAGAATAATGAAAATATATACGTCTCCATAGTATCCTGTAAATCTCTTTTGGATAGATGCATCTAGGAAATAAAGATGTATACTGGAAATAACATACAGTATATCAGACATAACACACGACTAGACCAAAGCAGAGCAGTAACTCACACATAGACCTATGAGTTTCGGCCAAATCTCCGGACTATTTACAGTTGTCAACATCCCCTGTTTGAGATGTTCTCGCCGTGTTATTTCCCCTCCCGGACTGGGTCAGGTACCTGTCTGGGTCAGAGATGGGAGAATGCAGGTGGAGATTTTTATTACTGATAATCATGCTGTTCCTCAAGTCCAGGTGCCTGTGCACAAGACAATAACCAACAAATGATGAGAGTAGCAGCGATGAGAGACAGGGTGAGGAAGGCTTGGGTCGATCAAAATGTTTTATGTCCGACTGCAGCCTGCCGTGGCGAGTAAATCTAAACTCCCATAATTCATTTGTTGATCTCTTCTGGTGGTGATTAGAGCTAACAGGCATATGCTGTGGTGGGAGGAGGAAAAGAGGACGTGTAATTTAGTCATCATCACAGAGGAACAGTAGCGGCGCTCTGCGTTTTAATATGCACGGTGGATTTCTTCC
>NC_045153.1:9792968-9800468 GCF_900700415.2 Clupea harengus
AGAAAAGTACCAATTAGCTTGTCTTTAAATAAAGACACATCAGTCAGGAAAGACCTAATCAGTTCATTATCGCTGGAGCCCTGTCATAGTTCTTTAACTAACTGCTTCAAATGCCTGAGTTAATCTGTTAAAAGCCCCAATTGCACAGTTCAGATGTCATCAAATGCAAATAAGCAAATACCAGATATACTCAGACTTAAATATATAAAAATTCTTCAAAGAATCGGACAGACTTTTCACAAGGTTGGAATTAGTATACCGTGGAAAAACAAGGGTATTTCAAGGACAAATAAGACTTTTTGACGGATAAAAAAGAAGTATTCAAAGTATTCATATTGAAACAGTGTTTAGAGAGAATATTGTATGCCAGGTAGTTTACTTTGAAATGATAAAAAAGCCTCATATTTTGGAGGATTCATTTAGGAGTGAAACAGTTCAGGAGGGAGATTATCAATCATGCGGCTGCTGTACAGAATCCTGTGACTGACCTCATTCTATCACTTTGTATGAGTGATTTGCATTCGTTTTCATTGGCCTTAGTCTGGTACGGATCTGAATCAGAATCATTGCCACAATCAGCCACTCACTGAACCGCTTCAAAGTGGGGGCGCTTCTTGAAGTGCATTTTTTTTAAACACCTTTGTTCTGGTGGTGCCATCACAGATCATCCCATCATCCAGCTCTTTATCCAAGCAGCCTTGGTAATGACGTCTACAAGTACTCGGGAAGAGTCAGTTAAGAATTCCTGTAGATGTGACATTCTCTCTTGGCGTTTTAAAGGACTTATACATATAGTTTCTAACCCAGTCTTATTTACATTGTATTTATTTTCAAATATGCATAATACCCACCAGGATTCTTGGCAAGGAATGAAGCTGAACAAGCCTTGGAGAGAAAATAGCACATTGTTACAAACTTCAATGTAAAGCCAATATATCTTTAAGCATATAGGCCTAGACAGATAAACAATGGCACAGATAATGTTCATTTCTTTTTCTTCCTTATCATCTTTTAGATGTATTTAAATGTTTTATACATTACATCTTCAGGCAAGCAGGGAGTTTTAATCTTAAAGCATCTTCCTGACTGTGCCTGACCATTATGAGCCTTTGCGGTACATGTTTAAGCTCTGTGCACAGAAAAACCAAAATATCAAGACCAGGGAGCCTGCAGTGAATATTATTTTAGTTGCATCTATCTAAGAGTTTCCGTGTCAGCCCACCTTTCAAAATACTTTAATTATTTGTGGTAAGGAGAAGCCTAGAGAGAGGATTTTCACACACTTCTTGATCTGTCGAAGGTGAGGACGAAAAGACGAAAACATCAAGATGTTTTTTTTTTTTCTCACTGTTGGCAGAAAGACAGAAACATCTAGATTGTTTCCTCTCCGTCATTCCTGCCGGGAGTCCTATCAGACTCACGCTTTAATATCCAGTTTTTCAGACGGAGGTAGCGAAAGTGACATTTAATAAGCGCAGAGGGTTTTTGAAGATGAGCCCATTGTGTTGTGATGTGAGCCACACGTTTGCTGAAGTCCTCAGTATGCAGTAAGCGGAGCGGTAAACAAAGCTGATATCTCTGCAGGTGTCCTTCTACTCCTGCCCTGCCTACCAAGAAACATCAGACATCATGCAAATGACTCATGGAGGGGGAAAAAAAGTGAACGCGAAGATGAAAGTGTTAATCGCGGTGACATATAACCACACCAAAGCAGAACCCGTGGAATAATATATCAAAGCGGGGAGGTCTAGCGGAGGTGATGGTGAACATACATGCGGAAGGGGGGAGAGGAGTCAAACTTCCGCGAAGATGCAGCGCGCCGCGCTTGCTAGAGTACTCTCTCGCCGCCAACGTAAAGGCCATTTCCTACCACTTCCGGGGTTGCTGTCTTCATTAAAGCAGGGCCTGCACTGTTGCGCTGTGTCCCGTGGAGTTCAAAAGAATAGCATTAGCGGTGATCCGTAGCAAGAGTCGTTACCGTATAGATCAGTGCTTTCTCTCGTTCAAGTGCTGCAGAAGCTGACGCAACAGTGTCGTTGCTTTGCACTTTGGCATGACAGAAATGGTTTGGGTAGTTGGGACAGCACCGGATGTTTTATCATTTTATTTATTTCTTTATTTCTCTTTACATTATGTGAGATTGAAACATGATGCAAATGTCAGAAACTGTAGTAGCGGTCCAGGGGTTCCGTGGGTATTCGGCTCTGAATGTGGCAATGCGGTGGAAGAAGTCAATCAAATCAAATTGAACCAAAGTAAAACCGTCTTGGATGGCGCGGCGGTGCTTATTGGCTTAATCGATTAGCCATTTGCACCGCGTTCAGGGGGTCATCCTGTTCCCGACACCCGGCATGGATTGAATGAGATTGAGATCGGAGTGGGCTTTGACCTGTATCTCGCCATCAGCTTCCCACTGAAGCAGAACTTTGATGAGGGGATTTATCCAAGGTGAGCCGGTGGGTGCGTGTGTGCGTGTGTGTATGTGTGGAAGTGTGTGTGTGTTGGGGGCGCCGCACCCACTACCCCCTCACTTTCCTAGAGGATCAAACAGCTATCTGATGGCAAGCACTGGTGTGGGTCGCAATTTTAACCACCCATTTGCAGCGGGAGTTTAAAGGAAGGGGAAGTGCTTATCATTCCCAGCGAGATGTTTAAAGCAGGGGAAATATATCTCGGAGGAGATCAATTGCTGCGTGGTTGGTGGCAGTGGATTGGAGGAGAGCGAGAGAGAGAGAGAGAGAGAGAGAGAGAGAGAGAAAGAAGAGGGCTACACCCATCAGAGGAAGGAGGCGAGACCATGACGGGTTTCCATCAAGGCCTCGGCCCCCCAGATCACTCCATCGTGGAGGTAATTGAGGAGCGTGGAGATTGCGGAAATGGAAGCAATTTCACAGACACGGGGGCCAATCCACACTGCCGCCCCCTTGCCGCAGCGTGTTAATGGGGTTGACCAGACTGGTGGGGGAGGCCTCTGTAGCCGCTGAGAGGGAGCGTGGAGTGAATGGGGGGCTCCTCAAACGTCCCCCCCTATCCCCCCTCCTCTCCCGAGACTCTCCGGTAATCAAATCAACAGCTCAGGTGGAAATTGCATATGATGAGTGTCTGGCTGAGCAGTGGCTGACGCCCACAGTTCCAAATTAACATTGGCAGTACCTATGCTATGTGTGGGTGGGTCACCTCAGGTCTATCGCCGTGGTGACACTGAGTGGGTTGCTTGGCAGTGATAACTCTTTTTGTCGGCTTTGGGAAATTACTTTATTATTATATTATGTCCCTGTCTTATGAACACAATCGAATTGTGTTTCTGTAGTGTTTTAGAAATAAACATGGATGTGAGGTAGATAAGCTTATGACATATAGTCTCCTGAGCTCCAAAATGTTGAGAGATCGATGGGATTGTAAGTGCTGGCTGATACATGCAGTTAATCTGGGGGGGAAATCGGTCAGTCATGTGATGTCATGTGCACCGACATTATAGAAACATGGTTATTTAAGTTATTTAATACGATTTAAAAAAATTCCTAACTATTTTCTGCCAAAAGCCCCCTGTGTGACGTAGACCATGAAGACACAGAAGCATTCGTCTATACCAATTTTCTAGAAAGATTGTAGAAAGACTGTGGTACACCATTCAGTGGCGTGGAGTCATTTCATTGTTTTCTTCCATTTTTCCCCTCTAAACACAATAACTTCACGACTGCTGGCCTCCCTGCTTTAGCTCTCCTCCCTATCCCCGTATCCATGGTAAATATCCCTCCAGTTAGCCCTCGCCGCAACCTCTCCTCTCATACATGAATGCAGAAACCACTCTCCATCTTATTCTTTTTTTTACTTGCTCTCTTCCTCCCCCGCTCTCCATCCTCTCGTTCCCCCTGTCCTCTCTTCCTCCCCCACTCTCCATCCCCTCGTTCCCCATGTCCTCTCTTCCTCCCCCACTCTCCATCCCCTCGTTCCCCCTGTCACACACGCTGCTAGCAGGGGACCAGGCGGAGAGCCAGGATGTTTCTGAGGCCCACTGTGACTCTCTCCCCCTCCCAGGGCAGGAGGGAAACAAGGCCTCCCTATATGGGTCTAGGCGGAGGGAGCAGTCGCACTTGGGTGGCTCTATGAATGGAAAGTCCTTGTGTGTCCTGCGAGGGCAGGCTGCCAGGCAGTCAGTGCGCCACGTCTCATTGGTCGCCAGGCAGTCAGTGCGCCACGTCTCATTGGTTTTCACTGGGAGCACGGGACATTATGCAAAATGCCTGCCTCATCTCCCTCATCTTCTTCATCTTCTTCTTCTTCTTCTTCTTCTTCTTCTGCTTCTTCTTCTTCCCCTTCTTCTTCTTCATCTTCTCCTTCTCCTGCCTCTTCTCTCTCTCCCTCTCATGTGCCGCAAGGTTTCTTCCTGATTAACAGGGAGTTTTTTCTTGCCCCTGTCACCATTGTGCTTGCTCCAAGGGGGTTCAGGCACCGGGCTCTGTAAAGTGCCTTGAATTAAATTTTGTTGGCAATATATATATAAAATAGAATTGAATTGAATTCTGTCTGTTTCTCCTTCTCTTATTCACTCTCACATCTCCCTTGCTTGTGTGTCCCTCGG
Organism: Clupea harengus; assembly: GCF_900700415.2. Taxonomy (NCBI): domain Eukaryota; kingdom Metazoa; phylum Chordata; class Actinopteri; order Clupeiformes; family Clupeidae; genus Clupea; species Clupea harengus. The sequence continues at coordinate 9,797,551 of NC_045153.1, forward strand.
CTGTTAATATGTTCTCTGGTTCTCCCTCTGCTGTTTGTATGTTCTCTGGTTCTCCCTCTGCTGTTTATATGTTCTCTGGTTCTGCCTCTTCGGTTTCTTCCACCTTCTCTGAAATCCACTCTGTTATGACCAGTTAGTTCTTTGTCCTTGTAGAGGTGAACGTGTCGTTAATTAAAGGTGTTTTAAGTCAGCACTGAGTTACTATCTCAGGGCCCTAATTTCATTGATGGGTAACTGGCAACGAGCAAACCGACAAGCAGAGCATAGTCCGTCATGCGTGAACCAAAGCTAATTTAATAACTTGGCAAAACCATTTTACCTAATTTAATACCATGAGCAAGAGCTTGAGCGCAAATATGGGTTGGTCAGTGCAATGCTCCCACACACCACACGATAGCTTTAGTTCATGCGTGACAGACTTTGCTCGTTGCCCATCAATTATGTTAGTGCCCACAGTCTCACTGATCTTATTAGCAGCACTCTGGAGTGTCATGAGTGATCAGGGTTTTGTAAGAGAAACAACATCTTCATCACTAACTGCTGCTGCCAGTGTTGGATACTGGACAAGGCATTTTGTGCAGTGCTTGCAAGCAGAGAGTGAAGTCGATTTTGCACGGTGATTGACGACATTACACACAATAACTTAAGTTACAATGATACTAAATCCATATTAGGATGGTATTAAGATGATACTAGATCATCTACTAAATATTATCTTTATGGTTATGAGGATTTACATGCCAGAAGCATTCTTTGTAGGCAGTCCATGAACCAGTGAAGCCATGTTTATGCAGCTGTATGTGAACAGATGACCAGGAAATGGAGATTTCTGCTGATTGGTGCTATTCTGCCGAGCACAAGGTGTTAAAAGGGCTGCTGCTATTTTTCTCCTTAGGTGGCAGACTGTGGTGGGCAGATGACGACTTGGCGCAGCTGGGCACGGTTGCCAAGAGAGATGGCCGTAACATGGTGGTGCTGAGGAACAAGACCAGCGGAGTCGTCCACATGAAGGTGTACGACCGAGACGGGCATAAAGGTAAGGAGTCTTTGGGCCAAGATCAGGACCTCGCTCTCCACCTCCTGTACTCCTGTATCTTCTACAAGCACACCTGATTCATGTCATTTAAATGCTCTTGATTGGCTGAATTAGCAAACAAAATGTTATTTTGAACACATTATATTAGTGGAAGACAGGCTAATTAGACACCAGCTAATTATTGTTCACTAATTGACATGCATTCATGCATTCCCTGCCATCCTTCTCATGATATATATTCTCTTTATATATATATTTATATATATATATATATATATATATATAGAGAGAGAGAGAGAGAGAGAGAGAGAGAGAGAGAGAGAGAGAGAAAGAGAGAGAGAGAAAGAAAGAAAGAGAAAATGTAAACATACTATTGTGGACAAAAACTCGAGGGTCTCAAAGTGTCTTTAGGCACTTAGCAATTAATTCATTCATAAGTGCAATATACCTTTAAGTAGGTGTCATTACAAGATGGGCATGGGTTTAGGATCAAGACTCAGCGTAGGGTAAAGTTAAGTAATATGCAATTATAAATAAACTTTATAATGACTTACTTACGGTGTAACAAGGTGCTTAATAAAAAGAGGGACAGTTTTACTTTAAACTGTAAAAATGTCAACTCCAAATAAAATCTGGGAGTATCTACTTTCTCTTTACACAGAAAAAGAACTGTATGTGGTAGCAGATTTATGAGGCGATTGGCTTTTGCATTTTTGTGAGTTATTCGCCAAATAATTCAAGGTAATGGCCTATCCATTATCAGCGTGGCGCTGGATCCCTTTAAAGTGTCTGCTGGAATAAGGGATGACTATTAAGGAGGCCAAGATGTAAATCTCCCAACTTCACCCTCTTTCCCATGCTCTTAGACCAATTAGCCTCTCCATTCATAATGCAGCCCGATCTCATTAGCGTCACTGCTGGACAGGCTGAACAATGCTGATAAGCTGTATCCGAGGGGAGGCTGGATGAGGAGGAGTCCTGCTCACCCCCTCCCCTACCTGCTTTCACTCAGTATCACTGATACTGTTAATGAAATAGGCTTTATGTAAGATGTCAGAATGGTATAGTCAATCTTCCTGTGTGTGTGTGTGTGTGTGTTTGTGTTTGTTTGTTTGTTTGTTTGTGTGATGCTCAGTGTATTATTGGTTCAGTTATCAAACTAGCCAGGCTCTGGACAAACTAGTTACGTTTTAATCCCGACGTTGTGCTGAAAAGCAAGTTCAACCTTTAGCTTTACCACAATTGAATTAAATGCACCGCCGATTCCCACCAAAGCGTGGCTGTCAAACAGAGATGAACTTTGACCCCGGGCCCAAGATGGCGGCCCACGGGGTACAGTTGATGGAAAACAATTATCCTGGCTGGTGACAGGGTTCTCTTGCATTGCGTTCCCCCTAGGGCGGAACCCCTGTCAGGTGAACAATGGAGGCTGCGCCCAGCTCTGCCTGCCCACCTCGGAGAACTCGCGCAGCTGCGCCTGCACCGTTGGCTACAACCTGCGCGCCGACCGCATGTCCTGCGAAGGTAGGGCCCTTGCCACTCAGCCAATGTCACTTCCTCTTCCTGTTTGACAGCACCACACATGCATTCTTGATTCACACAAGCGTCATGTGATGATGATCTGTGATTCTTGACTTGTATAAATAGCATTTGGTACATATTGTATTACCACAGTATATCTAATTACACTATCTTGTAAAAGGTTGGCTTAGAGGGCACTATTGCCCTCACCCTACTTAGATGACGATGCATTGGGAGACCTGTCCTGTACAGCCAGCTGTAGCACAGTAGGGGATATAAATACATATATGAGTGTTTTCTCTTCCTGTTATCTCAGGTGTGGGGTCATTTCTGATGTACTCGGTTCACGAGGGTGTGCGTG
>NC_045153.1:9805468-9810468 GCF_900700415.2 Clupea harengus
ATCTGATCGAGATCGCCCGTCTGAATGGCCTCTACCGCTCGGTGGTGATCTCCGAGGGGCTCGACCAACCCAGAGCCATCGCCGTGCATCCACAGAGAGGGTGCGTATGAGTGCACGGGAAAACCACCAGAGGCGGAATGAGATCACCAATTCCATCCGATCAGGACAAAACCTTGCTGTGAACCTTGTGATTCTATATTTTAGATGATGATGTTGTAAGCTGCTTTAGATAAAAGCTTTGCCTAAATACGTAAACCTCAACTTTAGTACAGAGGAGTTCATATAGCCCGATGTACAGTAGCTACAAGAGTATGAATCACAGAGTAGAAACTACACAGTCAGTCTGAAAATAAAAAAAGACAAAACTGGTAAAAATGAAACGGAGGAAAGCGTAGGAGGGTAAAGTACCTTGATCCTGTTGAGGTTAGCCAGTGCAATGACATTCTGTAATTCCAATTTAGACATTAAGTTCCCTGAGCCTAGAAGACAGCCCAGGTGTCTGGTGGTATTTGCAGGCACTAAAGTCTGTTCATCTCCAGAGGAGTCGCTAACTGAAGCAAATCGAAGAGGAGAAAAAGTTCTGTTTCCCTGTTCACCTGCATTGAACTCGGTTGCTGTTGTTCACACACTGAGCTGAAAAGGCCCCGATGCTGTAGGCTTCCTGTTTTTATTAGCCCCCCCCCCCATCTGATAGCAGAGTCCCTGCAATAACAGTGTATCTGCCCACACTATCTAACTCACCACAAAAATAACTAATCAAACTGTCCCCATTTGTACCGAGGGGAATGGAAGATGAGAATGGGCTTTATAGCGAGCTAGTTCTGCCAACCTTTTCATAGGCGCACAGAGATATTGCCCGACGTAAAATGGATGGGATGTTTTGGGTGGAAAGGCGGTATTCAGAGTTAAAAGGTGGTAATGAAAGAGACTGCTTGTCCTTTACACATCACCTGAGAAAGTCAGGAAGCGATTTGGTTTGAGGTGCTGAGTTGCGCCTTATGTTGTCCTGTTTTGGGTTCTCAGGTACCTGTTCTGGACAGAGTGGGGCAAGAACCCGTGCATTGGCAGGGCACGTCTGGACGGTTCTGATCAGGTCACGATGGTCACGACTGGAATTGGCTGGCCCAACGGGATCTCCATCGACTACGAGGTACATTTCCACATCTCCCTTGACAATTTCTCTTATCTCTTTTTCTTTTTCTTTCTTCCTTTCTTTCTTTTTCTCTTTCTTTCTTTCACTCATACACAGTCTTTGTATTCGAAATCTCTCCCCATCTTTCTTACTACATGTATCTGTCTATATGCAGCACTCTTTCCCCTCCACCCTCTCTCTCTCTCTTCCTCTCTATCTGTATTTGATCCTCACTGATCCCCTCGCCCCTGGAGGAGTGAGTCCACACTCCCGTCCCTTTTCTGCTGCTTGCGCTCACTGATAAAATGGACCCCCTTGTGTTAGATGTCTGAGAGCATTTCCGTCTCCGATGTGCATTTTTCAAATTGCCTTCCAGGAAAACCGATTATACTGGTGCGACGCCCGCACAGACAAGATAGAGCGCATCAACCTTGAGACTGGCGAGAGCCGCGAGGTCGTGATGTCCGCCGCCAATGTCGACCTGTTCTCCGTGGCCGTCTTCGGCGCCTACCTCTACTGGTCTGACAGGTGAGTCATCAGCCTTCGTGCGGAAAGCAATGTGGTTGAGAGCGGGTTTGGTAGGTATGTAAAATATAAGTATGAAATATGCATAAAACTGCATATTTATCAGAAGTACAATGACACCGAGACGGTCCACTAAAAAAGAAATGTAATATCTTCCACAAAACAGCCTATGATGCTATATAGCCCTTGTTGCCTGGTTTGGTATGCGTAGACTGAACGTGGATTAAACCTTGGTCAAATAACCCTGGTCCTTGGTTTGAAAAGGAGTTCTAGTGACTTCCGGAAAAAAACGGCCCTTGATGCCCGCTGTGTCGGTCGGCTCAGTGTTAACTGTGTGGGTGAGGTGGCAAGGTCGGCCCCGGAGCCTCTCAGCGAGGCCTGGCACCCACTAGGATCCTGGCATCTGTCTCCTGAGGCGCCCTGCCTGTGTTATGCTAATTTCACATCCCGTCCTTCGGTGACATAGTCAAGGTCAACGCCTGTTCTCTCGCACTTGGAGGCGGCAGCTGCCTTAAATATGTAAATGAAGCCCCAGAGAGCTTATGGCGATGGTGTGTGTGTGTGTGTGTGTGTGTGTGTATGTATGTGTATGTGTGTCTACAGGAGTGTGTAGTATAGGTGTGTGTGTGTGTGTGTGTGTGTGTGTGTGTGTGTGTGTGTGAGTGTGTGTGTATGTATGTGTATGTGTGTGTACAGGAGTGTGTAGTATAGGTGTGTGTGTGTATGTGCGTTGTGTGTTTTAATTAGATAAGTGCCATTGATCACCTCTGACGTTTGACTTCCTCTCTCTATGCCCCTCCTTACACTCCCACCCCACGCCCACACCAACCCGTCGGCCTCCTCCAGGGCCCATGCCAACGGCTCTATCCGCAGGGGCTCCAAGCACGACGCATCGGACATCGTCACCATGAGGAGTGGCCTGGGAGTCAACCTGAAGGACGTCAAAGTCTTTAGTCGAGGCCGGGAGAAAGGTTGAGGTTTCAACTTAATGATCTTATTGATTTCCTTGTCTTTTTGTTCTTGCTGTGAGTGTGTAAGTGAGTGAGTGTGCGTGTGCGTGTGTGTGTGTGTGTGTGTGTGTGTGTGTGTGTGTGCGTGTGCGCGTGTGCGTGTGCGTGTGCGTATGTGTGTGTGTGTGTGTGTGTGTGTGTGTGTGTGTGTGTTTGTATAAGTGTGCATATGTCAGTGTGTGTGTGTGTGTGTAAGTGCTTACATATGCATAATTACGTGTGTAAGTGTATCTGAACACCTTGAGTGAAAATTCCCTCTGCTAAGCTAAGCTGTTATGCAGATTTTCTTTTTCTTTTTTAAACGACTGACTTGGTGGAAAAACACCAGGCTTTTTCTCCCGTCATAAATATTAATGCTGTAGTCACACTGTGTCTGTGTCTCATGGACACCGTCCTCATTAGCGCATTCCTGTGCCGATAGCCTCACTTTTGTTATTGTCAGAAATGTTTATGGTCATTGGTGGGAGGTCACTGTGGGAGGTCACTGTGAGAGGAATTATTATGCTTTTTTTTTATGAGAGAATGCTGCTCAGGGATCGATTGGGCACCACAGTCTGTGGGGTCCAGGGTCAGCAGTATCCAGTGCAGATTTATTTTTTATTTATTTATTTTTTTTTTGGGGGGGGGATTACCAGCAGAACATGGGTCACAAAGGGCTAAGCCACAAGCATACACGCCATACAATCGTGCTGCAATGCACCCTTTTGTCAGGCAGTTAACCACCCTGAGAAAGAGTTTTCTTTTATCAGTATATAGTGGAACCTGTTTCTATAGTTACAATAACAGTGTCGGGAGTTCAAGACAAAATGCACAACGATTTATCTCATGCATAAGTGACTATTACTTTTGTCACGATTGTTGAGTTTACTCTAGCATCTTTTATACATTTGGCCAACTGATGTAACTAATTAGAACTGATTGTATAATGTTCAGAAGTCATTTCATTTTGTAAGATATAACAGATGGGGAGACATTCACTTTCTGAGATGAGGTTTTCTGCCTGTGATAATTCATATCCCATTCGTTCAGCAATGAACCCTTGTGCAATTGTTTTTCTTTTGATTCCATCCATTCATTTCCCGCACTGATTCCACTAATTAGTATTTATTCTTCACTCGTGCTAACAAGCAGGGCATTTGTTTGTTGGAAGGGATGGGGGATTGACATTTTGCTTTTAGAACCTTCCAGTTCTTCCTCTAACGGTCCAGATCCTTCTTCTCCGTGGCGCAGGAACCAACCCGTGTGCCCGTAGCAACGGCGGCTGCCAGCAGCTCTGCTTCCACCTGGGCAGCGGCCGCCGTACCTGCGCCTGTGCCCACGGCTACCTGGCTGAGGACGGCTTCGCCTGCCAGCGCTACGAGGGCTACCTGCTCTACTCCGAGCGCACCATCCTCAAGAGCATCCACCTGTCGGATGAGAGCGACCTCAACTCGCCCGTGCAGCCGTTCGAGAACCAGGCCTACTTCAAGAACGTCATCGCCCTGGCGTTGGATTACCGGCAGGAGACCTCCGGCAGTAACCGCGTCTTCTTCAGCGACATCCATTACGGAAACATCCAGATGGTCAACGACGACTGGACAGGAAGGAGAGTCATCATTGAAAGTAAGTTGTTTTATTTTTTGTTTTGTTCTGTTTTGTTTTGTTTTTCCAGTTTCAGTTTTCTGCATAGTTTCCATGAGTGTGAAATTGGCAGTTGAAAAGCATATTTCCATCTGCGTATAAAAGTGTTTGTTTCTTCCTCTTTCTGAGTGCTCCCACCGTTTTACAGCACAGTCAATTCAAATGCAGTTGATGATCACGACGCTGTATTTGTGTGTGTGTGTTTGTGTGTGTGTGTGTGTGTGGGGGAGGTGTTTCTGTGTGTGAGAGAGAGAGAGAGTGCATACGTGCGTGTGTGTGTGTGTGTGTGTGTGTGCTTAAGAGGTCAAAAGCTGCGTGTAGACCTAGCAGGCATCTAAATGGACAGCCTCTCGGGTCCGTTCGGAGTCTCTCCCTCATGTTGGCACCGACCCATCAAAGGTAGTGACCCACATTCTCCAAAACGATCCCCTGCAAGATCCATTTCTGTCTCTCAGCAGCCATTTGTAAAAAGCCATTTGTAGCCGGCCTTAAGTGGCAGAGCACTTGATGTATCGGCAGCGCTCGCCGTATGCTACATCTAGTAAGAACACTATAATGGCTACGGCTATTTTTCTTCGCCTAAATGGGACCAATTTAACTGTCAAAAGGGATGTTTAAGGCATTGTATCTTTTTTTTCCCTTTTGTTTTCGTCTTGCGGTTGTGCTATTGATGGATTAAAATTGCTTGACTCATTTCCACTGGGTGTGGAGGG
>NC_045153.1:9812968-9945468 GCF_900700415.2 Clupea harengus
TGTGTCTGCCCATTTCTACTGCAAGACTGTGATTGCTGAGCCTGTACCTTGTCTTTTACCACTTTAGCGAATTAGTATTCTCTGTTTAGGGTCAAATGGCACTGTAGTTTACATTGTAAGTTACTGTTCTTTGTTGTTTCATTCCATTAATTCAGATACTTTTCTTTCTGTGTATTAATTATTTGATGAGGCCAATTTCTCTTCATTCTCTTAACGAGGTGTTAGTGTCCTTAGGTCGGTTATTGTTATTCCTATGAGTCATATTTGTTTTGTTAGTTTCCTGTTGGAGCCCCAGAACCAGCTCACTGAGGGGACTCTCTTCAATGTTCAGTTATTGGTTCTTAAGGGCTTTGAAATTATGGAGAGGAGGTGTCACTTGTTTTTAAATGTTGCCAGAATGTCACAGCTCTTTTGTCAGTTTTTAATGATAGAGGTTATTGGCCTAATTCCATCCTGCTTGCGCTGTTGGGTGCGTGCCTCAGCATTCCAAGGATACGTGCGGAACTCTGCATGCAGGCTTCAGTTGGGGTTTTGTCCCCTTTTTCAAAGTCTTGGTTTGTCAAAGGACCCCACATTTCGATGCCATGCAATGAAAAGGGTTCAATTACTGACTGAAATATTTTGAGCCAAATTCTGAAGGGTATTTCAAATTAAATGTATTTTTTAAGGCATAGAAAACTGTTCATGCTTTCCTTTTCAATTCATTCATGGCAACGCTGAAGTGTCCAGTTGCAACAGATTTTCAACCCAAGTTATATCTATATTTATATTTGATTTATTTAAGGATAATTTGTCACATGTTCAGTTTTTGTTCTACCAAGGGTGAAATTACATTTATTTCCCTGACATCTGGTTCTTTTCTGGAATGTAAATATTTAGTTTTCTCTCTCTCTCCCTCTCTCTCATACACACACACACACACACACACACACACACACACACACACACACACACACACACACACACACACACACACACACACACACACACACACACACACACACACACACACACACACACACACACACACACTGTACTTTACTCTCACTTACTCTCCCTACCGCAGGCCCCCTCTGCATCATGTCACTGATAGAGGGTGAAGATGTTAATCATCCAATATTTCCCTAATTAAGCCTTACGCCCCTTCATTAATTACTCCTCGGCCTCTCAAATAATTTCCCAAGAAAAAAAAAAATGTCAGACACCTTTTTTATTGCGAACGGTTAATTAGTGATTGGCCGCTTCAGTCTCCCCTTGCACTTGACTGTGCTCTCGCAGGCCATTTCAAGCCAGATTTAGCCTGTCCTTTACACCGCGGCGCTCTTGAGAGGCGTTCAATGCCACCCGTCACAGCGGGCGAGCTCAGATGCTGTCGGAGCAAGATGTCATCGCCCAAAGTGGGAGCCTCTGGGCGTGCGGCGGGTTCAGTCACTGATAGCATAGCAAAGTAAAGAGATGTGGGAAGCTGTTTGATGTCAGAATGGTTCAGATTCAGAAGCATATATAAGTAATGTATGTGAATTCTTGAAAGGACTTGAAGTATTCTTGACAGGTCTTGAATACATATATATATATATATATATATATATATTAGTTGTTAGTAAACTGCTTTCATATTGATTTGAGTGGATTAACCATAGTGACCATACAGTTGCACCCTTCTAATCCCCCATGCAAACTCTATCTGCACCATAGGCCTACCTGAGAGTGGTAAATAAAGAAGTGTGTGTGTGTGTGTGTGTGTGTAACTCAAATCAATATGAAAGCAATTTACTAACAACAAAAATATATATATATATATATATATATATATATATATATATTTTCAAGACCTGTCAAGAATACTTCAAGTCCTTTCAAGAATTCACATACATTACTTATATGTAATTGTGTGTGTGTTTGTGTGTGTGAGAGTGAGTGAGTGTGTGTGTGTGTGTTTGTAAGTGACAGGCTATATTCCAGATCAGTTTCTGCTTTTAGTCCAGAATTGTTTTCTCGATTTTAGTCCAGAAATTGATATCATAGAAGAGTTTGGCTTGCCAGGTGTTTTCAACATCCCGTTTGTGACTGGTGGCGAGTGCTTTAGTTAATTACAAAGAGGAGTTATTAATTAATATCTGTCTGCATCTGTATAGCTGCTATGAATGAGGTTAGCCGCTATCAAAGAAGCCTACCATGGTCTCATTCAGAAGTCTGGAGGAAGAAGTCGTGCAAAACTGAACCCCAAATCCCACTGGCTTTTCTCAAGATGTTAAGATCTTATGACTCATCTCCCAACTGGGTCAGCTTGTTTGTTTGACTCTCTGACTGGGTCTGTTCCACCTCACCTTGCTGTAAAATCAGTGTTCATGAGGAGCTGGTCTCCAGTCGCTATCGATATATATGGATCTATGCTAATCATCTTAGCCGTTAGCCCAAATGGACTCCAGACCACATGGAATGTATCCAGACCACAGTGAATTAATGCAGTGAATGTTGTCCGCACAAATGTGTCTAAAGAGTAAAGACAAAACATGATTATGCACAATATTTGCCTTTTCATTAACCTTTTTCCTACCCTTAATAGAGCCAGCAACTGCTGGACTTTCAGCAACTGCCTCTCTCAAAGGTCACACGTTGACTCGATTAACACCTGCAGATAGCTGCACCGTATGTCTCTGCTGGAGAGGTTAATCAGGTGACTCACTCTCTCCCCTCTCTCTCTCTGTCTCTACCATTCTCTCTCTCTCTCTCTCCCCCTCCCTCCCCTTTTCTCCCTCTCTCTCGCTCTCTCCCCTCTCTCTCTCTCTTGCTCGCTCTCTGTCTCTGCCATTCTCTCTCCCTGTCTCTCTCTATCTTTCTCTCTCTCTCTGTCTCTCTCTCTCTCTCTCTCTCTCCCTCTCTCTCTCTCTCTCTCTCTCCCTATCTCTTTCTCTCTCTCTCTCTCTCTATCTCTCTCTCTCTCTCTCTCTGTCTCTCTCTCTCTCTCTCTCAGACGTGGGCTCAGTCGAGGGCCTGGCCTACCACCGGGCCTGGGACACCATCTACTGGACCAGCTCCACCACCTCCAGTATCAGCAGGCATAGCGTGGACCAGACCCGGAACGGGGCGTTCGTTCGCGAGGCCGTGGTCACCATGTCCGAGGACGACCACCCGCACGTGCTCGCGCTGGACGAGTGTCAAAAGTAAGGCCCTCTACTTGGTACGATCCATTTTCCGGCGCTGTCGTTTTAACAGAGCCACTTAATCAGCCACGTCCATTAGTTTGCTCTTTTGTGCTGATATCATATTTCGCAGACGCTCCAGCGTTACTCACGGTACACTGAGTGAGAATATACATGTTATTAGCACTTAAGCCATCAGGCAGATTTAAACAGCAGTGCGTTCACCGAGCTTAAGTACAGGGGCAGCACTTGTTGCAGAACTGCACTCTGGTCTGTGTTTAATCAACATCGCCTGGTGATAAGTACCAACGCGGCTGTCTGTGGTAACACCGCACTGAGGATGAGATCAAGAGATCTATACCGATGTTATAAATGGACTGCGTTTACAAAGCACTTTTCTACTCTTTAAATTGTGTGCGGCACATCTACCTTACGGCGGAGCAAGCCGTATAGAGGGCAATTTGGCGCTCATTATCTTACTCAAGGACAGGATGATACAGAGGGAGGAGGAACCAGACCAGAGTGGAGTGCCCTCATATTACCTGACATTACTTCTGCCTCCTGAACTGCAGCGGATGCCTCCATAGGGACATTAACTTACATTAACAACACTTTACATGTGTTTATTCAGCAGCCATTATTCTTTTACCCAGACTGACTCACAGTGTGTGAATAGTATATGTTTTATCATACGCGTGTGTAGCCCCTTTTAGCCAGACTGACCTACAGTGTGTGAATAGTATATGTTTTATCATACGCGTGTGTAGCCCCTTTTAGCCAGACTGACCTACAGTGTATGAATGCTATATGTTTTATCATACGCGTGTGTAGCCCCTTTTAGCCAGACTGACCTACAGTGTATGAATGCTATATGTTTTATCATACGCGTGTGTAGCCCCTTTTAGCCAGACTGACCTACAGTGTATGAATGCTATATGTTTTATCATCCGCGTGGGCTCCCCTGAGAACTTAACCCATGACGTATACAGAGCCACCTCCTGGCGGCTCTACCAGTCAAACTGCAAGAAGAATCAAAAAGGGTAAAAATGTTTATGTTTTTTAATAGATGTCGGCTCCATCCATTAATTTCTTACCGACATGGAAATGTTTGTGTGGGTATTTTTGCGACGTGAACTATTCGAAAAGGGAGAGTAAATTGAGGAAGTAACAGACCTGGGAGTGAATGAAAAGCCCTCTAATCCCCTCTGGGCTTTGACCTGTGTCATATGAACACATGTAGCAGCACACTTAGTCGGCATCTGTTATTCACGGCACGGGGGGTTTAAGTAGCACACACAGAGACGCACACTAATAGCATTGGCTAAGTGGAGACCGTGTGGAGCAGTGTGCTGATACGGCAGAGATATGGGTCAATCCTGAAGTGCCCCATGTTACAGAGCATTGCAGAACGCCAATGCAGAGCAGGCGAGGTGCAAAGTGCATTCTTTCACATGCTCAAGCGTTCCTTTTCAACTTACCTTACACCATCGCTTCGTCAAAACATCTTCGTCAATGCAGCCATTTTTCTTTATTTCAGATACCGAGTTTGAATTTATTTTCTGCACAAACAAAACACACTTTGTTCCCCAGCTGTGTCAGGGAGAGTGGAGGAGTTTCTAATTGGTTTGACCTCGGTGAAAAGACGAGGGCACAGGCATCAAAGCAGCGGGCAGTGCAGTGTTTTCACAGGAGGGTCATATAGTAGGGAAAAATTGTCTGTGTAACATGAAAGCACAGCTGAATTTGCAAACTTTAACTCAACAAGCACACAAATGACTGTGAAGCAAAGAAGGGTGGGAGGGGGGGGGGGAATACAATTAATATGCAGGGGGGGCGCTGACCCCGGGTTCACTGAATAAATTAAACTCACAACCTCGCAGAAAATATCCTTAGTCGGTACTTTGGCATGCCGTCAAATGCACTGTAGTCGGCTGTTAATTAGAACTTGACCTGCAATGATTAATTGGCTTCGGTGGCAGAGCATTTTAGTTATTTTCCCGACAGACCATTAAAGACTTTAAAAAAAAGACAAAAAAGTGCTGTTTTCAATTAGAGCCTAAGCACAAACATGTCAGAGGATCCTCTGTGTATTATAGATATGATCCCTCTTTGTTGTTTTCACTCGGTTCGGTTTCTTTGCTATTGTGAAATACTCACCTTTTTGTGCTGCTGCAGTTCTCATTGTTTTTTTGCCACAGCCAGTGCTATGAAGAACCCTGCACTGAGATACAGTGAATAATTAGGAGGCCTCTCCTCTCCTCTCCTCTCCTCTCCTCTCCTCTCCTCTCCTCTCCTCTCCTCTCCTCTCTTCTCTCTCTCTCCTCTCCTCTCCTCTCCTCTCCTCTCCTCTCCTGTCCTGTCCTGTCCTGTCCTGTCCTGTCCTGTCCTGTCCTGTCCTCTCCTCTCCTCTCCTTCTCTCCTCTCCTCTCCTCTCCTTCTTTCTCTCTCCTCTCCTCTCCTTCTCTCCTCTCCTCTCCTCTCCTCTCCTCTCCTTCTCTCCTCTCCTCTCCTCTCCTCTCCTCTCCTCTCTTCTCTCTCTCTTCTCTCCTCTCCTCTCCTCTCCTCTCCTTCTCTCCTTCTCTCCTATCCTCTCCTCTCCTCTCCTCTCCTCTCCTCTCCTCTCCTCTCCTCCTCTCCACTCCTCTCCTCTCCTCGCCTCACTTGGTGATGGTCAACATCACTGACCTTATGTGACCGTGTCGTCATGTACACGCCTTGGGTGTTACATTACAGTAGACCCTGTGAACTGGGAGGTCGTCTGAAGAGTCATCACCTACTCCTGTCACCCTGTTACGTCTCTTGACAGAATGTGACCCTAGGCCCAGTGTTTGCGAAAGGTCTTGACAAGTGTCGTGACATGATTTGTGAATCTCTCCAAAAAGTATAAAACACCAAGTTTAGCTTGTGCCATCAGTTAACGGTCTCATACCCAGTCGCTGGGACCGTTTCCATGACTGTTGCGTAACCCCAGTCACCCAAACAGGATGTGACAGTAGCAGGTCATTACCCATGCAGCATGACTTGTCATGACACATCTGCCTAACTACTCAATGATGTCACAGTGTTATGTCAGTTATGACTTGAGTTAGCCAGCGCCACCCCAAAAATCTCAGCCAGCTGACATTGGATGTCAGTTCCAGTTATGTGACCAAGGCTCAGAACTGAACTATCCCAGCGGACTGTACCATGGCAAGGGCCATCTCATTACCTTCAGCGACACAAGGTGGCACATCGGTCCACTAGAAATAGGCCTACTATTTGCTCTACAGTGTCATAACCTTTAGAGTTACAACCTTCCTCGTCTGGCCTCTCAAAATCAGTACGAAAGTACCTGACACATAGTCATTTAAACGCATTGGGCGGCGTTAATAATGAATATTTTGTTGTTGTTTTTCATTTGTGCATTGTTTTGATTGCTTGTTGAGTGTCTGGCTTATTGAGCGCTTTTCACTTGATTATTATTTAATTACAAATCAAAGCAGTTTAGCCGCTGAGTGATAGTAGTAGCTTGAGTTTCAGATAAGACGTGAAGCATGTAGAAGATAGGAGGAAGTGTTTGACTCGAGAACACTATCTTAAAGGAACTCGGATTTAACACATCTGTTTAGTATCTTAATGGAAGTGGAAGAGATGTTTGGGTTAGCAGTCACATGTAACAGATTATGCGGTTCTTATTCATATCAGCTGTTATGGCAGATGTTGTTTTTTTCTTGCCATCATTCAAACTTTATTTCAAGGTCTCTCAAACTTTAGGGGTCATATACAGTAGCAAAGACTGCTATGAATTAATAAAGCACATTATTATCTACACATACTTTTTGCAAATTCTTTCTCTTTCAAAGTCATTTTTTCCCATAGGCCTATCAACTCATTTCATGAATACATTCCCTTTCACCCTTCCATTTTCTCCCCGTCTCTCTGTCATGACAGGGAATACAAATTGTGTCTCAATATGTCACAAACCTGCGTTTTATCTTACTTTATCCTACTGCAGGCACACACGGGAATCATAGGAGGTGCATTGCTACGTTATTGACACTAATACTTGTGGATTACTGTAAAAGACAGGTCACAATGGGTCAGATTAGATTAGATTAGACACCGAAGAGACCCACCGTAATCATATAGTCTAGATGAGCTATGAATAATTCTGATGTCTGTCAGGATTTATTTTCTCTGCAGATAGGGAGGACCTTTAATGTTTCAATCTCTACCCTATTAAAGTCATCATCTTGTCCTCGATTCAATTTCGCAGATCGTATTTGCTTAGTCCTCCCCGAGGGGGTTTCAAGTGATCTCCAGGGATATGTATATGCAGTGTGCATGATAATGCCGCTGCTTTCAAATGAATATGACATCTATATGTTACAGAACTAGTTTTGAGTGCTTCATACCGTGGTGGAATACAATATTTACTGGAAAATGCACACAGAATTATAAGAGTGCATAGGACAAATAAATAAAATAAAGAACCTTTTCATTATTGTCTGGGTGTCTCTCAGTTGCCACTTTGGGGATGATGACGGTTAAGCTTCCAGCCTAATTTCTGAAGGGTAGGGGGTTCAATTCCCCCCACGGCTGTATGTTTATGAATACATTCCTGTGTACCTCAAGAGATACACATGGGATGTTTAGAAAGAACAATGAAGGGACAATAGCGCCCATCATCCTTTCTCTTCCTTCACTGTCTCTTTGATTGTAGCAACAGTATAGAGTAATGACTGTGTTTCTCCTCTCGAAACCTCCTCAGCCTGATGTTCTGGACTAACTGGAACGAGCAACGTCCGAGCATCATGCGCTCCACGCTCGCCGGCAACAACATCAAGGTGATCGTCGGCACGGACATCTTCACTCCCAACGGCCTCACCATAGACCACAAAGCCGAGAAACTCTACTTCTCCGACGGCAGCCTGGGCAAGATCGAGAGGTGCGAGTACGACGGCTCAAACAGACAGGTGAGTGTAATTGTGTTCAATTGCTTCACCCGCGCTGCCACACTACCAATGCTGAGTAGCTCTGTGTAGAGAGGCGGGAGCTGGGTGGAGATGTGTTAAAAAACGCTTCCTATTTTTAGTGGATGGGCTGTACAGATTAATACACTTCAGAGCTTTGTGGTGCTTTACCCAGAGGAAATGCTTTCAGGTGATCCCCGTGGCTTTAATAAATCATTGTAGATAAGAGGATATGTGGGCACATGAACGCTTTTGTTCTAAATATTTGCTGAATGTTGCCGTGGGACCTTTTTCGCTCTTGTCTATTTTGAGGGGTTTCAGAGATGAAGTGCTTTATCCTTCAGCAGTAGGATCGCTCACTAAAATAATAGCACCCTCTGAAAATTCCTCTACAAATGTTTTATTATCTATTTATTTTTCGAGTCTAAACATCGCTCAGGGTGCTCCCACTATCTTTGTTACTCTTTGATATATTTGAGGGTGTGCTTTTGGTGGCTGTGGTTCTTGAGGAACAGAGACTCTCTGTGAAGCTCCATCCAGCCGACTTGTATGGTAGTCAGTGTCAGATAGATGACGTGTACGGGCAAGAAGTGAGGGGTTTTGAGAAAGCTTTAACAGAGAAACCAAGGACATTAGGACACTGGGAACAAATGGATAATGTCTTAAGAAGTAAGAAAATATCAATACACTTGAGTATTACAATATCATGTTTTGTGACACTGCATCGACTTTCAAAAACACGGTATTGATTTTTACTTAATAGTTAATGACGTGTAGGAAGGACACAGTCGGTCAGGTGCCAGCAGAATAGAGTCAGAGAATATCAGAGAATAGTGGGCAGACCTGCCACCACTGTATGTCGATATTCATTGTCACCATGGTCTTTGTATTGTTTTACATTTCAGGTTTCCTGTTCATTTTGTCATTAACCACCATTTTTACCACCATATTAACCACCATTTTAACCACCGTATTAACTGCCATCAAACAAACTATGCTTTGTCTTGCTCACCCATTAACTGTATAAATGGTCTTGAATCAAGGACTGTACACATTCACGCTGCCTATTAAAATAGTCTTATCTATTTGTTGAAACTTTGCCATTACTACACTTTATACATTTTCACTTACCACTGTTTAACTTCGCATTCACTTCCTGGTTCCCTGAGCCTACCCCATGGCTGTACCACTACCTGGAAGCAGGGGTGTTTTGCAGGCTACCCGTGGTCTAAACCATTTAGACCAGTTGTCAGTACACAACCCTATTAGGGATAGAGTCAGGCTACAGTCAACTGTTAACAGTTGTATGTCTTGTAGTCATGTTTGTACAATATGTAGAAATGTTTGGACATTTGCTGTAAAATACACATCTTCAATAGGTACTGATAAATTATAATCTGTAATGGCCAAGTGTTTCTACAAACGCTGAATTGGATCATTGGATTAGCCTCTCAGCACCGATGGCTGGGCTCTGTTTGGCTTAAGGATGTGTAAACTGCGGTACATAATTATACTGCACTTGACATTTGTCCTGGGTCATTCAGCATATTGCTAAATAAGTGCTCCCATGTGCAGTGACTATGCATTTTTCTTTATTCCGCTTCACTTATTCAGTGTAAACCAACCATGTGTTATGATTAATGATTTAAGATCGCCTTGGTTTTAATAGGGAGCTAAAATAATGAGTATGAAAGAAAACATTCAGACTTAATTAGGTATTTCTTAAAAATGACTTATCAGAAGAAAACCCATAGGAGTTTGGATGTGAAATAATCTGATCTCTTAGAATATATGGTGCCTGTAGTGAATAGGAGTTCTGTTTTGTGTAATGACTTAACATTAAAGATGTACAAGTCCGCTTTCTTCAGTTCTGATCCGTTTCCAGTACCTGAATATCTTGAATATTATTATCATCATTATTATCTTTATTGTTGTTGTTGTTGGTGGTGGTATTATGTGTAAAAGTGCACGAGGCTCTAGTAAACCACACAGCCCTTCTTATTGAAAGAGCAAACAGTATACAAAATGAAAATTGAAATGTATTCCAAAGTAATTTCTTGAAGCGATTTATTTTGAATCAAAATTTGATTAAACTCCTAGCTTTAGTTCAACAATATTCCGCTTACACAAAAAAAAACTTCAATGTGTATAAACTTATGAAAGAACTTTTAGTTTGATCTCTATGCAAGATGAACGGCAGAATAAGTAGTTCAATGCAATAAAATAGTTTTATTTCACGTTTAAACACTATTTACAATTTCACCACTAAATACAAGGCAGAATAACATAAGGTGCAATTAGGCCATTTAACTTTCAATGAGGCAACAGTTACTGTATATATCCAGCTATGTCGTAAATGTCTTTGTCAAGGAAATGCCTCATGAATTAACTTCACTGCAGTCGTCAATCCATCTAATTATTCACCTGAGACCAAGCGCATGGCACATGAAGCAATGGCAGGGAGTATGGCAGACAGACATAACTTTATACCACCATCAGGAGGCCAGAAGAGCTGAAGCCTTTGAGCTGCAACAGGTCCAGACATGGCATAGTTTTTATCTTCTTGATTCCCCAGTTTGCGTGCTCACAAAACAAGTAAAGCTCTGAACTCCCTCATAGAAAGGTAGCCTACCGGCTGCAGTAGGGGCCAATACAACCTAGTGGAGACATACAGAAGGTTTTATTCTTTTTTTGTTGAAATTAAGTTGTAGATGAAGATGTACATAATCACATAGTTTACAATTTTATAATGGTTAAGTAACCGTATGCATTTAATAAAGTCAGTATGGATCCATTGAGCTCTACTTAACAGGATGTTATTCATTTGCATATTCTAATATATTTCCTAAATGTTTAAGATCACTCTAAGCAACTTTTTTTCCCCAAAGAAAGTATTTAAAAGGCATTAGCCAAAATTGTAAACCCAGTGCAGCACATTATTTTTCATACATTCCTTTTTTTCCTCAGCCTGTAGCTTTTCTAATGAAAGTCAGTATGCGAGTCGATGCCCTCTGCTTCCCTCTTACCAGAGGATGAAGCAGAACTGTGGAGACATTTTTAATGTCAAACATTGGGAAGAGCTGTCATGGCATGGCGCTCGCCACATCGTAATCCTCCCCTTCTGAGGGATCCTCTCTGCTAGGGGAATTCAATTTGTGCCTGACACGATCCCGGAGAATGAGGACCCCGGCCCCGGCTCAATTAGTTACACATGAACCACCCCGGCCGTTTGCCCCCAACTCGCGTGTCATGCCTTTCGGCCTCCCGCACGCCCCCACGCGCACAGGCCGCGTCCTCTAATGAAGGCTTACTTTGAGGCCCCCTCAGGGGCTGTCCTGTCAACTGCCCAATTAAAAATGGCAAAATTAGGCAGAGCTAACTGATTATCAACATGGGCAGCCCTCACAGTGTCCTTGCAGTGGGGATCTCCCCCCTCCCTGACATGCCTGACAGGATTTGGAGGAGGTGACATATGACTAGGAGCCTCACTGAGGAGTTGCCTCGCCGTTCTCTGGGGTTGGAGTCATAGCCTGGCACGAGTGCTCTTGTCATAGAGATGGGATTGACTCCAGGGCCTCTGCCCTGATTGCTATTTTTTTTGTGTTTGCTCACTTAATTCGCTCTGTCGACCAGCGTTCAGTGTTTAGACATGCCACATGTTTAACCAAACACTGAGTGACACTTTCACCCAAAGTGCTCACAAATGAATACATTAAAAAATACTTTATTTGAACTCCAAACAAAACCTGAACAGCATGTACATAACTAGGTATGTTTAGCACCTATCTGAAGCCTTATATCATATGTGCTCAGATCATAATCTAATTCTATTTTTATTCGTCACGGCAAACAGTGTCTGCAGACAGTTTTATGAGTAACAGAAACAAGGCGAGAAACCATTAATCCAGTTTAGCATCTCAGCCGTATTATATCACCCTAAAGTGTGTTTCTGCAGCAGTTCCTCCATCAGATCAGACAAGCAGACGAAATCGAAGGCGTAATGCAAAACTAGCGTCTTTCCAAGATTTAATTTCTAGTCAATATGCTCCATCAGGAGCCATCTGGCAGTCAGCCTGGTTCAATCCCCTTCAGATCGCCAGTTGTTTTTTTTGCGCAAGCTGGGTTCTTTTCATCAACACCTGTCCCATTAATCCCTTTATAGTGGCGAGCCTAATGTAATCACGCCTACAACCTGGGTAGCAATCTAGCAGTCTGGAACAAATCCGGGCTTGATCTGCCACTGAACTACTCGCGCCAGGTTTCAGTCAGATCCATGGGAAGTATGTCTCCTTTAACGGTCTCCACCGAGGAAGCCACGGGGCAGCCTTTCACAAGCCTCCCAGGAGATTTGGTGTGATGTATTTATGTGATATGTGTCCGCTATCTTGAGAGTTACATTAACGCTCAACAAGATCTGGGCTAAGGTCCATTTTAGGCTAGCGCCAAGTAGTGGGTACTTTAAAGTGTGTTCCATTTTTTGTCATCTTTTCCTAAAGCAGACCCCACCGTACTCACCCACTTACTGAACTTAATGTGGTGTACTTAAGTGAAAACTGAAATCTACCGAATACAGACCGTTGTCCAGACCCAAATTTGATAACAAAATAACATAAATAATGCCAAAATTGAATTTGTAATGTTGATCGGCATCAGGTATTTATTCATACAGACTGAATTTACCATGACCTCCCTGTTGCAAGCACAGTGTTCTTCTAATGATTTGAGAATGGTATACCGAGTCCACTGGGCTTATGTCTTATGTCTAATTGATCTAACTGCAGTCAAACCTGTTTTAATCGCAGGTCATCGTGCGGTCTGGACCTGGGACCTTTTTTGGGCTGGCCGTCTACGGAGACTACATCTTCTGGTCCGACTGGGCCCGCCGGGCCGTGTTGAGGTCCAATAAGTTCACCGGTGGAGAGACAAAAGTCCTGCGAGCAGACATACCTCACCAGCCTATGGGCATCATCGCCGTAGCCAAAGACACCAACAACTGTAAGCAGTGCTTCCTCTCCCTCTCGTTCTCTCTCTCTCTCTCTCACTCTCTCTCTCTCTTTCTCTCTCTCTCTCTCTCTCTCGCTCTCTCGCTCTCTCTATCTCTGTCTCGATCTCTCTCTATCTCTATCCATCTCTCTTTCTCTCCCTTTCTCTATCTCTTTCAATCTCTATCTCTATCTATCTTCCCTCTCCTTCTTGCTTCTCTCTGTCTCTATCTCTCTCTATCTCTCTCTCTCTCTCTCAAACTCCTTTACCTCATGCATGTGTTCATGATATTTTTTTAAAACCTGCTATTTTGGTGGGTCTGCGTGCTCATTGTCACAGCAGTCACATCTGCCTCTTCTGTGCTTCACACGGCGCCATTGTCCCTTCCCCTGCAGCGTTTTGTTTTGACAAAAAACCTGTGTGCTTCAGTTGCGGGGAAAACTCCATGACTGAGTACCATTTTTTTTTTTCCTCCCCCCCCCACCGCCACCGCCACCACCACCACCTCGAAAGGCGGCAGCCTGGGACTCAGTAACCCTCGTTGCTGAGCGCTTTTATGGTGCTTACGCGTTTGATGTGCGAGGAACAGTTGGAATGATAAATTAGTATGGACTTATTTGGCTGAATAGGAAACCTAAGCTGGGGACATAATTAATAAAAAAAAGACAGAAGGACAGAGAGAGATAGAGAGAGAGATAGAGAGCGAGAGAGAGAGAAAGAGTGAGAGTGAGAGAGAGAGAGAGAGAGAGAGAGAGAGAGAGAGAGAGAGAGAGAGAGAGAGAGAGAGTCCCTGTGCCAAGCGGCAAGCCTGTGAACTGTCGCAAATGTGAAAAGTAGGACAGTGGGAAATGAGGTTTAAGCACGTCCCAGAGGCTGCTGTTTGGTGACCCTGCTGTGAAAGACTTCTCTGCTCATTTGTTTCATCATGCCGTGTGATTCCACGCGACCTGCTTGCAGCCTTCTTCACCGAGGGGAGCAGGCGGGGCGTCTGCCATTAAAACCACAAGGCGGGAACAACATCTGTGTGAGAAATAGTTTGTTCTCCAATTTTGTCCAATTTATGAGCTCCCTCCTCAGGAAGTAGCCAGATACACCCAGGTACACACATTTACATACACTTCAGACATGAGAACAGCTTTGTTCCACCTCAAAAACTGTCATCATGCCAGATCCGTCTGCAGGTATTCCCCTGCAACATTCCAGTGCATCCACCATACTTCTCTGTCTAGCATAAACCTGTGTTAAATCTTGCTCGTATGGTTATACCGTAACACTGGCCATGTCATTTAATGCGTGGTCATGTGAAGAATGTGTATATGGCGTAAAGCATGGAGTTAAATTGCATCCATTGCAGAACACTTTATACCCTCTGCGTAGAGACACTGACTGATGGCTCACCGAGGCTCCAGTGAATGACTCACTAAGGCAGGTGTAGGCTGGCTGTTCTGGAAGAGGATGTTGGTGGGGAAAGGGAGAAGTGCGTGTGTGTGGGGGGGACGGGGTTGGGAGGATCGGTATGAGATGCGCTATATTTTTCCAGCCACCAGAGGATCATTTGTCACAAATCCCCTCTTTTGGAAAGCTCAGCTCTTTTTTACTGAGCGCGGCGGATCCTCCTTCCCCATCAGGGTAGCGCTATTAGAGGCTGGGCTGAAGGCTCTCGGGGGAGTTCAGCGGGGCCGGTAAGCCTCTGAACGCTCACAAGGATCGGAAACAGTTCCAGGCACTGCCCTCCTACAACCTGATTTCTTTTATGGAATTCATGCTGTATGCGAACGATGAACACCAACCACACTTTATGGTGGCTGTTTCTGTTTACTGGATGTGTGTTCCTACGTTTTGTACTTTGATATGAAATCTTCAGAGTGGCTAAGCATCCTTTTTTCTCCTTGTGGAGTCGTATATATATAAATAAATATATATATATATGTATAATGACTCCTACATGTTTCTTCTGGCGTAGAAGGGTCACCTTTGTGATAGTACCTGCTCACAGAACTGAGGCATTGCTGCAGCAGTCACACTATAACAAGCTCTGATCATGTCTTAATTGCACACCAAACCTTCTCAAAGACGGAACAAAAAAAGCCCACATCCGTCCTGTTGCCCTGCCCTCCATCCCCCCATGGCTGTTTTTGTTGTGTGTTTACTATGTTTACTGTTATTGTTTGTTTATTTGTCTGTTTGTTTGTTTGGGTGGTTTGTTGACATTAGGAATCCCGCGGGATTTGTACTTAGGTTCCTTATCACTGTTTGGTTCTGATAAAAATCCAGCCCGGTTGAAGTTCCAATGCTTGTTTCTCACTATCTCACCAACCGGCAGAGACATGCTGAAGGCAGGGTTTGGCCATGGATGGAAATGTCAACCTGACATTCTCTTGTAAAGTAACATTCTCGGAGGCATGAGATCAAATAGGGGACACCAAAGCGTATGCAGAGAACCAATTTCTGTTTTTAATTCCTGCTATCTTCTATTTCTCTGCTCTCTCTCTCTCTCTCTCTCTCTCTCTCTCTCTATGTCTATGTCTGTCTGTGTCTCTATCTCTGTCTGCCTTCCTATACCTACATGTTCCAATTGAATTCATTTATTTTGTCTTTCTTTCTTTCGGTCTCTCTATCTGTCTGTCTGTCTATATGTCTGTCTGTCTCCCTCAGGTGAGCTGTCTCCTTGTCGAGTGCAGAATGGAGGCTGCGGTGACCTTTGCCATTTGACCCCCAATGGGCAGGTGAACTGCAGCTGCAGGGGGGAGCGGATCCTTCTGGATGACAACAGATGTGTCTGTAAGAGAACCCGACCCTCCTCTGGCTCACTGTGTTCTGTTTCATAAAAACTCTTTCAACTCTTCCGACAGCATTCTCTGCATTTACAGTCAAGGTTCCCCAAATGCCTTTTGCATTAGGAACAAATATAATAATAATAATAATAATAATACATTTTATTTGTATAGCACCTTTCATGCAAAACAATGCAGCTCGAAGTGCTTAACAGCAAAATATGCACAATATGCTGAGCCTTTATTTCAGCGCGGGGATGCAATGTTTTATCTGCATAGCAAACCATTGCTAATCGGGGAAAGCTTTGAGGCTAAAGGGGTAAAAAGCAGCACAGTGTCCTTGCCTTACATATTTGGTTGGGTTTTCATCTATTTTCATCTATTATCTTTTATTCATCTATGGAGGAAGAATATTTTATCGAAGGCATTCAGTGTACCAATGACCATTAGTATGCATGCATCTGCCCACACTAGCAGTGTTCAGGTAGGGGCACTGGACTGCTCCAACACTGGCAACAACAGACGAGGGAACAGCTTGAAAGAATGTTGCACAATTTGGTGTTTAGTTTATGCCAAAGGACATAATGTATGTGTCTGTTTTTCCACTTGACTGCACAGCTGAGAATTCCTCCTGCAACATTCACACCGAGTTTGAGTGTGGGAACGGCGAGTGCATTGAATACCAGCTCACATGCGATGGAATAGCCCACTGCAAAGACAAGTCAGATGAGAAAATGCAATATTGTGGTAAGTAATTGATCCCGGAGCCTTTCGGGGGGGGTTCTTGGGCTTTGCACTTCCTGTTCAGGGGTAGAACAAACTGAGTTTGCCTCAAGGTGACAGCTCATGTTCCTCAGAGGACCTGCTGCCTAATAAAATCACCTCTCTCACTCTCTTCTATCAGCTAGAGGAACAAATTGAGAATAAGGGGAAAGGGGGTGCAAGGCAGTAAATAAAAAGATTGTCTTTTTATTTCCTCATTTTCTTTATACCTAAAATGTTTTTCTCTCCATTTCTGTGTCTCTCCTTTCCATTCTCTTTCTCTCTCTCTCTCTCTGTCTCACTTTCTCTCTCTCCATCTCTCCTGATTCGTGTTTTTTTTGTCTGTTTCTGCTGCCAGACAACAGGAGCTGCAGGAGAGGCTTCCGCCCCTGCTACAACAGACGCTGTGTGGCCAACAGTCGCTTTTGTGACGGCGTGGACGACTGCGGTGACAACTCCGATGAAGCCTTCTGCAACAGTGAGTGTGAGGACGTGTGTGTTTGGGGCAGGGGGGGGGGGGGGCCTTCTGCAACAGTGAGTGTGAGGACGTGTGTGTCTGGGGTTGGGGGGGGGCTGGAGGGTGACGGTGAGTCTGTCCAGATGGTTTTCCCTCTCCACTCTCTCTCCTCCACTCCACTCTCTCTCCTCTGCCAACAGTGGATAGCAGTGTATTAGCGACAAAACACTAATAGACAGAGATTTGCAGATATCCAACAGCAGATAAAGATGAAGAAATGCTATACTTCGATATTTATACCCCTATATTTATACCCCTGTTATTTGAAATTAAAACATCGACCACAATATGGCCATGAAACTAATGGGATCACTCTGGCCGTGGCATTTTTAATGGTTGTTTTCTATTCGGTGCCTCAAAAGCGTACCAAGATTAGCGCTGGTCTAACTCTATTAATGCCTCAAAACATTTATGGTTCCCAGAAGGCAGTGGAGAGAAAGTTAGCGGATTGGATTCCCCCCGGTGTGTTATTTTTATTCAGAGAGAGAGAGAGAGAGAGAGAGAGAGAGAGAGAGAACATTCCCTCTGAGTAAATTAGTGTGTCTCTTAAAGTGCTTAAAGTGTGCACAGAGGTTTTTCTAATGGCATTTCTGCTCTTACTGAGCGCGGTGCTGGATAACACACTAATGCACAGACGTCCTAATGGAGAAGTGGTGGCGTTTGGTGGGTGAAGAGGCGTTGGGGGACAGAAAAAGCTGCATATAGACACTAAAATGGTTTTGAATAGATTTAAATACAGCTACCATTCGTAGGGTCTTCCTCTGGGCCCAGGGGAATACCCTGCACACAAACACGGCTGAATTGAATGCCTAGTTTGAAATTAAAATACCACGTCCCCAGTGTGCCCCCCCCACCGCTAGCCACATTCATGCCACTGGTGTTTCATGGGACAGTAGATGCCATTGGCCCCATGGGCGTATTGTGCTGCTAAAATTGTTAATGAACTTTGCCAGCGAATCAGGAGAAAATCTCTCTGGACGTGTAAGTGGAAAGCCACAGATCGGAGTCGTCCCCGTGTCGACGATGCTGTGATTTTTTCTCCCTCCCGCTCTCCAGACGTCACGTGTGCCTCTTCCGAAACCTCTTGCCAAGACGGGGCCTGCATTCCGAGCTCAGCCTGGTGCAATCAGGTCATCGACTGCAGCGACGCCTCAGACGAAAAGAACTGCAGTAAGGAAATATCTGATTGTGGAGTAATTTGCATGTCGATTTGCATTCATGTATTCAGTGGATGTTTTCTATTTGGGGCCACTTAAAATACAGGTGGGCACTCTATCACATTGTGTTGCTTTGAAATCATACCTGGGCAGTGTTAGTAAATCTCTCTTTATTAAGCTGAGGTAAATGCTAATATGAGTGCATTTTCTATTGTGCTTCTCTACTTCTCTCTGCAATCAAAAGGATTTTGCAAGAATTGCTTTATATTCACACATACCTCTGTATTTTTGATAAAAGCCTTTAGACTTTAGAAAAGCCTTTAGACTATTTCTCTGAATCGACATCTCAACATCTCTCTCTCTCTCTCTTTCTTTTCCTATCTGCTTGTCCATCTCTCTCTCTCTCTCTCTGCCTCTCTGTCACATTCTCTCTCTCAGATAACACGGACTGTTTGGACTTCTTCCGACTGGGAGCGGCGGAGCAAGGCTTCGTCAGCTGCAACACCACCTCCCTGTGCGTGCACCCGTCCTGGATCTGCGACGGTGCCAACGACTGCGGAGACTACGCCGACGAGACCAACTGCCAGGGTAACTACGCCGACGAGACCCACTGCCAGGGTAATGCCTCAGAACTCCCCCGCCAGCCGCCTCGCAGATGAGACGCTCACTGCAAACGCCCCGCTAATGGGGAATTAATAACGTCTAAACATTCAATATGGCGCGGCTAACGATGCAGAGTGATACAAGGTCCTGTCAGTGAATATATGCATGAGAAGACAGGAAGAGGCATCTGCACCGATACATGATTTATGAAGCCATGGGTTCATGACTGGCAACAGAAGTAAATAGACTTTTTCAATGGCCAAAGATTTTAGATATGGCCACTTCTCCTATGCAGTAGTTTCTTTCCTCCCATATGAGAGAAATATAGGGCCATTTGTTTTCGAATCTGTTCTTTTGCTACTAAGTTGATAGGCTAATGGTTGCAAGCTAAGTATCACTTTTCTTTTCTTTTTTTTCTGTTTGGATGCTGAGGGACCAGTGGATTCGTAGCCATTTAGATGGAAATGAGAAACAGCTGGGATGCCATTATTGCGGGGGAGCAGAAAGATTCTTAGTCAGGGAGAGACAGAGAGAAAGGCTGCAGCCACCATCCGCAGGAATTCTCACGTGACCAAGACCGAGGAGCTTACAGACTACAGATCTCCATCCTACCCCCACCCCACCCCACCCCACCACCACCCTGGCAACCCACCTCCTCAATCCCCAACTCCCCTTCCACAGCTTCCACCGCCTCCCACATTCTTCCCAACTCTATTCTATTCTCATCTGCACTTAAACTCCCCCACATGTGCACCTGCTCCTCCACTTCCCTCACACCCCCCCCCCCCCCAACCACCACACTTTTTAGCTGTCATGCCCCTCATCTCCCCTCCCACTTATCCTGCATCTATTTCCCCCCCACACACACACCCACACACACACACACACACACACCATCGCCTCCAAATCCCCCTTCACATCATCCCCTTCACATGCACACCTCTTTTCTCAGGTCATCTCCTGCACTCCCATTGGCCGACTTCCTCCCGTCTCAACTCCCATTATGTCCCATTACCTCTATCTCTACTCTGGCCTCTGCTCCTCACAGTAAACACACGTACACCTCCTGCATCTCTGCTCCTCACAGTAAACACACATACACCTCCTCCGCCTCTGCTCCTCACAGTAAACACACGTACACCTCCTCCATCTCTGCTCCTCACAGTAAACACACGTACACCTCCTCCATCTCTGCTCCTCACAGTAAACACACGTACACCTCCTCCATCTCTGCTCCTCACAGTAAACACACATACACCTCCTGCATCTCTGCTCCTCACAGTAAACACACGTACACCTCCTCCATCTCTGCTCCTCACAGTAAACACACGTATACCCTGCATCTCTGCTCCTCACAGTAAACACACATTCACCTCCTCCATCTCTGCTCCTCACAGTAAACACACCTACACCTCCTCCATCTCTGCTCCTCACAGTAAACACACGTACACCTCCTCCATCTCTGCTCTGGCCTCTGCTCCTTACAGTAAACACACGTACACCTCCTGCATCTCAGCCACAAGATGCCTTCCAGCTTGAATACAACACATGCCACTTAACACGTCTCACTTACTGTGGACTGGGTATTACATTTGGATACTGGCAGTATGGTAAAGTGTCTTACTAACCATCTTACTATCACTATGTTGCTGTCGAACCCCCCCCCCCCCCACCCTGATTTATGCCCATCCACTGCACATCTGTGTCCTCTCCTCTCCTCATCTCCCCCTTCTTCCCCTCTTCTCCTCTACTCTCCTCCTCTACTTCTCTCTTCTCATCTCCTCCTCTGCTCTCCACCTCTTCCTCCATCTTCTCATCCCCCTTCTTCCCCTCTCCTCCACTGCTCTCCTCCTCTGCTCTCCACCGCTTCCTCCATCCTCTCATCTTCTCCTCCTCTCCCTCCCTCCTCTGTTCTCCTCCTCTCCCTCCCATCCTCTCATCTTCTCCTCCTCTCCCTCCCTCCTCTCATCTCCTCCTCTCCCTCCCTCCTCTGTTCTCCTCCTCTCCCTCCCATCCTCTCATCTTCTCCTCCTCTCCCTCCCTCCTCTCATCTCCTCCTCTCCCTCCCTCCTCTGTTCTCCTCCTCTCCCTCCCTCCTCTCACCTCCTCCTCTTCTCTGTGCCTGCAGTGCCCCAGGGGAGCGGGTGTGAGGAGGGCCACTTCGCGTGTCCCAGT
This sequence comes from Clupea harengus, assembly GCF_900700415.2. Lineage (NCBI taxonomy): Eukaryota > Metazoa > Chordata > Actinopteri > Clupeiformes > Clupeidae > Clupea > Clupea harengus. The sequence continues at coordinate 9,834,035 of NC_045153.1, forward strand.
GGTAACTGCATCTCCAGCGTGTGGCTATGCGACGGCCAGAAAGACTGCGAGGACGGAGCTGACGAGTTCCAGTGTGGTAAGGACACTTAACGATTGCTCACACCCCACTCATCTTATAACCACATTTATTAGCCTGATACTTCTATGGCAATTATAATGCAATATATAGATCTAATCTATATATCTATATCTATATCTATATCTAATCTATATAATCTATATATAATCTATATATCAATCGATTCATCTATCTATCTAGCTAGATTTCTCTTCTTTCTTTCTTTTCTTTCTGTCTTACTTTCTTGACTGTCTGACAGATAGGATGTTTTAGTTTATTCGTTTCTTTATATTATATATTTTTTGGAACTATGTTAACTGGTAAGAGGCTCATTTTACTCATTTACCGTAATCTTCAAGTTCAGTTTTTTTTTCCATATATATATATTTTTTTGTATTCCCCCGCTCACCCACCCCTGTGCTACTGGCAACCCAAATATGCTTCACCATGTGCAAAGGTCACTTACTCAGTGATGAAACATCCATCCCTGGGGGCTTATTTCTTAACCAGTCGTAGTCCCTCTCTACATTAGTGTGACCGGGCCAGGCAGTAGAGGACATAACGCACAGATTCTGGGTCAGTGAGATATTCAGAAGGGACTTCCGGAGGGTGTAGACCAGTGGGTCCGTAAGGGAAAGGGCTTCTGACAGGCACTGGCATATTTGCAGTCGTCTTTGAGACCTGCACTCCATTTGTTTGAAGTAGGTTTGTTTTCATTTCCATGTTAGACATGCAGTGTTTGAATTACCCTGCAGATCCCAGAGGGGCCAGCCATGAGAATAGCACTCGGTACACAGTACTGTGTAATCTCACAACAATTACGCGGGCAACAACTATGCACAGCAATACAGCCTAGATATACACTGCCATTAGCAGCCACACACCAGCCTCCGCCACACACCATAATAACACACAGGTAGTTCAAAGTGTTACTGACAGATGCAAACATGGAGAGCTGATGCATAAATGAGTCACGTCAGAGCAAATACTGTAAGTGAGGCAAAAATGACCCACAGCAACAGGCCATTAGAGCTTTGGGACCTCACTTGCCTCCTACAGCTGCTCGGCCAGCGCAGCATGGTATTGTCAACCTGCTTTGGCAGATCTGAAACCGTGGCAACCCAGTTTTTGGTGAAAACCTGGCCTATCTGCAGAAGGTCCATATTGAGGGCCTTAGCAGCTTTTCTCAGAAGTTGTATGGTCTTTGGGGATTGGTGGTAGGTTGCATAAGAGACTTTGAAATGAAAATCTCAGAATGATTGCATCCCTTTACGGCCTTAAGTGAGTCGTGGCTGGCAAGTTCAAGCAGATGGGCTAAACGGTGCACTACATGAACTTCTCCGAAAAATTACATCCAATGAGACGGAGATTTATCACACCAGTTGAGGACAGAATTAAATGCCCCCCCCCAACTCTGATTTCAAAAGGAACTAGGGATGCCCTCGCCAGAACTAGGGGGGCGGGGGCAGAACCAAGGGGGCGGGGCAATCCCGGGCCTCAGTGTAATCCGAACCCTGTCGACATATCGCTTGTTTTGATTCGTTAAGACTAATACAGTGTAACATACTTATTTCTGTCATTTGGAGAGCACTGGCTGAAAGCATACAGTATGAGTGCTAATTGAATTATACTGTGGTGTAGAGAGTGGAGAGAAATGTGGCATTTAAGCACTTCACTTAAATTACAAAGACAGGGAATTGGTTTAATTAATTTCAAACTCTTTCTTTCTAAACATCTAGTTGCCCAAGAGCACCAGCCATAATACCAAGCTGTAATGAACTGTTTATCATTACAAAAGGCTAGTCCTATATCTGCTTTTGAGCACATTAGTCAGAAGTACAGAAGATGTGGGGGGTCAAAAAACACATTGCAAGAAAATATCAAAAATTATTTTTGGAGAGGGAAGCAACGGCATATTGGATCTGGTTTATAGTCAGCTGAAACCAGTCTGACATTCAGCTTTTGTTAACATTTTAGGCTGGTAAAATGGCACCGCTTAGTATTTATGTACCACCTTAAATATGATATTTGCTCACCCCCACAAAGTCTGTTGAAATATAACTTTCCACACACGTTATTGAAGGGTTTGTCATTTTCACCAACCATGTCTGTATCATTGGGAAATGAAGGGGGTTTATGTATGAGGCAACGCGATGAGGAACCTGATTTTATTTCATTTAGATCTTTTTCTGTTTATCTCAAGAAAGTTGAATGTGGTCGACACTGAGGCAGAAGTAAACACTTTGACCTTGCTAGAGCAAGTGTCTCATTCAACAGGGAACACATCTAATGAATGGAAAATGAAGCGCGCGCTCTCTTTCTCTCTCTCTCTCTCTCTCTCTCTCTCTCTCTCTCTCCCTCCCTCCCTCCCTCCCTCCCTCCCTCTCTCTCTCCCCCTCTCTCTCTGGCATTCCAAGGCAACCAGTTGAGTGCCCCTGCACTGAGAAGACACAGACACACACACACACACACACACACACACACACTGGAATGTGTTATGGCTATGGTCTGAGCCACTATGCTGTTTTACCATTTACAGCACCAGAACTGTGCACGAACACCGACATGTTTTTCAGCGCACACACTAATTGGCTAGAAAGCCAGAGGATTGTGAGGAGCAATTTTCTTAATTTGACCGAAAGTTTATTGTGTTAGAATCACAGACTCTACCTTTAACCTTTAACTCTATTCTTCTGGTCCATAGAATCACAGACTCTACCTTCAACCTTTAACCCCTTATTCTTCCTGGTGCATAGAATCACAGACTCGACCTTTAACCTTTAAACCTTTATTCTTCATGGTCCATAGAATCACAGACTCTACCTTTAACCCCTTATTCTTCCTGGTGCATAGAATCACAGACTTGACCTTTAACCTTTAAACCCTTATTCTTCCTGGTGCATAGACTCACAGACTCTACCTTTAACTTTTAACTCTATTCGTCCTGGTCCATAGAATCACAGACTCTACCTTTAACCCCTTATTCTTCCTGGTGCATAGAATAACAGACTTGACCTTTAACCTTTAACCCCTTATTCTTCCTGGTGCATAGAATCACAGACTCTGCCTTTAACCCCTTATTCTTCCTGGTCCATAGAATCACAGACTCTACCTTTAACCTTTAACTCTATTCTTCCTGGTCCGTAGAATCACAGACTCCACCTTTAACCCTTATTATTCCTGGTCCATAGAATCACAGACTCTACCTTTAACCGTTAACCCTTATTCGTCCTGGTCCATAGACTCGTCCTGCCTGTGGAACCAGTTTGCCTGCTCCAAGAACAAGTGCATCGCCAAGCAGTGGCTGTGTGATGGAGAGGATGACTGCGGGGACGGAGTGGACGAGAGCGAGGAGATGTGTGGTAAATACGCAGACGCCTTTATGACTAATTTAGCTCCAAATGTATATTATATTATAATTAGATTAGATTAGATGACAGTAGATTAGATGACAGTAGATTCGATTATGTTATGAGTTATAATCGTGTTATTATTATATTATGAGTGTCCTTGTTACATTGTAATAAACCATACTTTGTGCTTTTCATATGAGAACATAGTATTATACATTAACAACCCTACATCTAATCCTAACCGTAACACCAAATACAAAATGTTTTACTTTTGTCAGAAGTGAAATACATTTTTAATTCAGTAATCATTACAGTCAACCTAAGGACACATACTATAAAATGTAGCCTTAAATAATTCCTGACCTCATATTTGATGTTACTGGATTGGTGAGATGAAACAGGTTTCATATCTCTCAAGCTGGAAACTCACTTTCAGAGCTAACGGTACCCCAAAGCTCCCTTTATAACTCAGTGCTGTCAGTGCTTCTGCCAGTGATCTGTACAGAGCACACATAAAATATCACAAACCACATGAACTGCAGCCCTGAATAAAAGGAAATTGCCATATTCTGTATTGAGTATGACCAGACAGACTATAAGCAATTGGACCCAGCCATGCTACAGGCGACATCAAACAGGTTCTCAAAAAGATGACCGGGACTCGCTTCAGTGTCGCGTCTCCATTCAGTTCATTTCATGTCTCTGATTCCCTGGAGACCCTTGGCTTGTTTGAGGTTGACACACCTTCACACCTCCCTTTCTTGATCTTCTCCTTCTCTTGATCTTTCTCCTTCTCCTTCCTCCCTGATATACTCTAAAGGGGTTCATCACACATATATCAAATGTAAAGGATTGTAAATATGGCATGCCTGGTGTTTGACAGGTATGTCTGCACTGGAGCTAAATGTCTCTAAGTAGAGATGACTCTCTCCTCTGGCAGCCAGTGCAAAATCAATAAACATGATTGACACAGTGCCACAATGCTCAATAGGTTGAACGGCAAAAAGGAGGAGACACATTAAAACACACAACTCTGGTTGTGATGTAAATATATCGTTGTGAAACACACTAATCCGAGGTTATATACGACCGTAACCTTAATTGTAACTGATATAACTATAACCATAGTTTTGTGTAATTACAAAGAATTTATGTTCTTTTTCTGTTTCTACAAAATAGAATTGTACACTGTAAGAAAGGTTATGTAATATATAGTGTGGCAAGGGAATGCAATGATTACATGTTGTTCAATGAGGAGAAATAACATGGACGGAAACAAATAATAAATGTTTTCCCAAAACATTATTTTAATCACATATCAGCAAGATATTTCTGATACAGCCCGAAGCAACTGTAAAGCCAACCTTCTCCACTGAAATAAAAAAGGGAAAAAAAGAAAACAGTGAAAAAAGGAGTGTATTTCTTGTCATCATTGAACATATGCAATCAGCCAATGCATTCAGTGTTTCCATATCTTATTAAAAAATATATCTGTTTGTAGGAAATGTGACAAGGCACACTAATATAAAATGGGACTTGGATCAAATACTAATACTGAAAATGAGTCAGCTCTGTTGAAGTAATTATGTTAGCTTTTTTCTCACAGGAAAAATACATATGGTTGCACAAACAAACACAAACAAACTGAAATTGCCTCAGAGTGTTGAATGGAGACTTTACCTCTTAGCCAGTGCAGCCCTCTGTGTTTACAGTGCTTCGGTTCATCAGGCCATCCTTAAAAATATGGTGCTTTGCCAACCATAACCCCGACCAACTCCATCAAATTGGGCCCAACCTAATTCTTTTTCACTTTGTTTGATCTGCCGACTGGCCAACTATAACTTTCTGTTGCGACTGAGTCAAATATTTGTGAGTAATATTTGACTTCTGTGCGGCCCTGAAACTGCTGCGTGGGGTTTGCAGTGATGGTTGCCGTGACGCATATTGATTAAACGCAACATGAGTGGTAAACAACAACAAGCGCCATTTTTAAAACTAGCAAAAATGTTTCTTTTCTTTTTTTACCAGAGGTTATGTGGTGAACACAACATGAAGACATTCCATATTACCGTTATTGACATTCAATGTAAAGCACAGTCAAGAGAACATCCTAAAGTGTATTTTGGGAAAATGATATTTCACATATATCATATGAGTATATTTTACATCAAGAGAGCATTTCCCTGATGTTTGGGTCACTCTAAACACACTCATTTCTGTGCAGGATCGGTGACATGTGCCCCCGGTCTGTTCAGCTGCCCGGGCTCCTACGCCTGCGTGCCCAAGCGCTGGCTCTGTGATGGAGAGAGGGATTGCCCCGATGGCAGCGATGAGCTGGCAGCGGCCGGCTGTGGTGAGTGTGGCACAAACTCCCTTCAGACTCCAGACAGTTTTGACCTCTGTGAAATACACAGCCCTCTACTGATCTGCAGCATTAGAAAAGTTTGTTGAAACATGGGGAATGTTTTTTGAAGCTCTGCTCAGATCTTCTTATTCCTGTTGAGAACAGACTGGAATACAGAATGTTGTTGTTGTTGTTGAGTGGGAAGTCTATTGTTGCTTACTGTTGCGATGGTCACCACTATAATATTGACTTTGCGATATTGTAGGTTTGAACTGATATATTTTCAGTGCGAGCTGTGGACGGTGGTGGTTTTGGATGTTGAAGTGCTTGTTATCACCCAGTGTTGGCTCAGATTATTGTTTGCAGATACAAAGATGAAGGAGCTCTTTTGAATTAAATTTTCAAAAATGAGCAGTTGCATACTTTCACAAAGCTGTGCCTGAAGAAAGTAAACAACAGATGGTCGGCATTCAAATAGGCACTCTTGGTATTGTAATAAACTTTTCCTGAGATTCTTTATATGTGCAAATCTCTGGAAAGTGCAGTGTAACAACCACTTCTAGTTGGGCATACATTACTGCAGACATCTATTTTCTAAAGAGTAAGTCTTGATATTTTTTTGCCCTCTGTCAGTGTTGGGACTTTTAAAATGAAAGAAATTAATAGCTATTGTAATTTTTCTAACCTTACAAATGTGTTTCCTGCAGAAGTCATTTTTTTATAAATGTGGACATGCACTCATAAACCAACATGGATATTCACAAAGTCAGCCCCATCCTATACTGAGATAGTGACATGCAAAATAAAAACCATATTGTACACAAATTTCCATAGTGGTACATTTAGTTAAATCTTTAGTACATTTAAAACAACGGCACAGCTCATTGTCAAGTGTGGACACAAAGACAGTCGCCCCACTAAGAAATACCCTGCTTGTACCACCAGAAGATGATATTAAACATGATATACAACATCACACACATCCCATGTCAAAATATCAACAAATGTCATACAGACAGAACTGTCTATTGTGGCTTGTGCTATTGTACTGGGTTCACTATGGTTCTGATTGTCCCTTGTGGGACACCTTCACCTCCTCAGCCCCTAACAACACCTGTGACGAGAACTCCTTCCGTTGCCAGAACAAAGCGTGCATCCCCAAGCGCTTCGTCTGCGACCATGACAACGACTGCGGCGATGGCTCTGACGAATCAGTGGAGTGTGGTGAGTGCCTACCTTCCTCTGCCTTCCTTCATCTTCCTCTCTCTGTTTTCTTTTTTCTTTTTCATCTGTTTTTCCTCTCTCTTCATGCCATACTCCCAGTCCCTCTCTCTCTTCTTCTCTTCCTCTCTCTCTCCCCTCCCCTCATCCTCTCCCCCTGCCCTTCCTTCATGCCTTATGACTGGCGAAGTGTGGAGTCGGCACTTCTGCCTTTTTTCCATGACAAAGGGGAGTAGTCATATTTCTCAGCCCACTGCACCTCACACTGGCTGGCTGGCTGGCTGTGTGGTGTGCTGCTGATACTCGCTCTGGTGCCTCTCGTGGATGTTTGGCCTCAGCAAGAAATTGTAAACTGTAACAAACTGCCAAATTGGAATTGGACGAAAAACTGCACCGTTTATAATAAGACTGAATAAGTTCCTCTCTGCGCCTTGATTACGGCAGTGTTTATGGAGTAATATTTTAATGATGCAAACACCAAACAATCCCACTTTGGTAAATTAGCGAAAGGACATGCTCAAGGCAATATTTTCTTTCAGTTAAGAGGGTGAAGCTCTTTATTGTGAAGTGGAGGCACTGTACAGCCTCTTGATGAGTAGGGAAGCCTTAGTGCCTCGCATGAATCACATCTTGATATTTGTCAAGTTATCCTTTCTTCATCGTGATCATTTGTTCTTTTCTAAGTGGGTTCTCACAGCAGTGGTTTATCTGTTTTCCTGTTGAGGGAGGATGTGACTTCACATGTCAGGCATCTCTCCTCAGCATCCCTCCTCAGCATCTTTCCTCAGCATCCCTCCTCAGCATCTTTCCTCAGCATCCCTCCTCAGCATCTCTCCTCAGCATCTCTCCTCAGTATCTCTCCTCAGCATCTCTCCTCAGTATCTCTCCTCAGCATCTCTCCTCAGCATCTCTCTTCAGCATCTCTCCTCAGCATCTCTCCTCAGCATCTCTCTTCAGCATCTCTCCTCAGCATCTCTCTTCAGCATCTCTCTTCAGCATCTCTCCTCAGCATCTCTCCTCAGCATCTCTCTTTACAGCTCACAGGGAGTCCAGCAAGCAGCAGGAGGTCTGGCTCCAGAACAGAATCAGCTCACTTTATTATTTCAGCAGATCTCTCTTTGGCTTTCCACCCTAGAGACTTGAGGCTCTCTTTGTTTGTGTGTGTGTTTGTGTGTGTGTGTGTGTGTGTGTGTGTGTGTGTATGTGTGTGTGTGTGTGTCTGTGTGTCTGTGTGTGTGTGTGTGTGTGTGTGTGTGTGTGTGTGTGTGTGTGTGTGTGTGTGCTTGCTGTGTATGTCTGTGGGTGGTGTGAGTGGGATTTTATAAAGCATTATTTTGAGTGTGCGTGTGTCCGTGTGTGTGTGTGTGTGTGTGTGTGTGCGCACGCATGTGTGTGTGTGTCAGACAGACAAAGAGAGCTTCAAACAGATGGTGGTGTTACAGTGGGCGAGTTCGAGTATGAGAGAGAGCCGCTGTCAGCCAAACATCCCTCACACCCCTCTGTGTCTCTTCTCTCTCCCTCTCTCTCTCTCTCTCTCTCTCTCTATCTCTCTCTCTCTCTCTCTCTTTCTCTCTCTCTCTGTCTGCAGTGTACCGCTCCTGTGGTCCGGAGGAGTTTCGCTGTGCTGACGGCCGCTGTCTCCTCAGCGCCCAGTGGGAGTGCGACGGCCTCTCCGACTGCCCCGACCACTCGGACGAGCTGCCCCGAAACCTCAAATGCCTGGCTGCCGGTAAGGACTCCAGTCCTCCTCCTGCTCCTCCTCCTCCTCCTCCTCCACCTCCTCCACCTCCTCCACCTCCTTAATCTCCATTTCTGCGTCTGCATGGGCATAAAGGAGAGACTGACATGAACACAGACATGTTGGGATTAACAAGGACATTAGAATGCATTAGAATGTAGAATGCAAAGCCACCTGACTCGGGGTGCATCCGGCCCTGCTCTGGCCCAGATAGGCCACAGCTGCCTTACTGAATGGTAAACAAACAAACAAACAAACAAACAAACAAAACAAACTGAAAACTGAGGTAACATGGGTGACCTGTGAACCCATTAACCTATAGGAAGGAAATGTTTTTGCTCTAGTGTTCCAAGCAAATGTTGAAAGAAAGTAAGCAAATATATTAGTCCAGTTTAATTAGTTTAATTGAAGCCTGTTGGCCCAGAATGAAACAACATGCCATTATTTCTCTCCGCTGGTGTGGGCGATTCTGAGATTTGTAGTGAAATTGTAGTAAAACTGCTTTAATATGCATCACTTTAACACTTAAAACCCTCTAATTGTTTAATTTTTCCCTCTCAGAGAGCCTGTGCAATGGCTCTTTCTTCATGTGCTCCAATGGCCGCTGCATCTCTGAGAGCAGCCTATGCGACCAGAAGGACGACTGCGGCGACCGCTCCGACGAGAAGAATTGCAACGTTAATGAGTGCCTGAACCGCCGCATTAGTGGCTGCACACAGGACTGCCAGGACCTCCCCGTCGGGTACAAGGTCAGTGAGGTCATTCGCACCCTTTAGTTATGGTTCATATTATAGTCAGCTGTTCACTCACCCCATTGCTCTAGAGGTCAGGGTGTTAGATTGCCATGGTATGTTATGACTTACATTAGTGGGGCCTGTGTGAATGGAAAATTAAATGTGTGTGTGTGTGTGGGGGGGGGGGGGTAGTGCATGTGTGTGTGTGTGTAGGTGTGAGTGTGTGTGTGTGTGTGTGTGTGTGTGTGTGTGTGTGTGTGTGTGTGTGTGTGTGTGTGTGGATGGGGGGAATTGAGATCACTGTGCCTCCATTAGCACAGGTAGCAGTGTTAATGGAAATGGACCCCCAACAGTTCTTGTATGCACTGAATAGGAAGCCAGTCCATGACCATGTACTGAGGTAGGCTGATGTTAGCTTTCACTCTCTTGAAATGAGTCTCATACTGACTCCTTGAATTGTCTTCACTTGAAAGACGGAATTTTAAAATGTCCAAATGGATTTCACTACTTTTCTTTTTTCGAAAGTGTTGAATTAATGATAACAACAGGCTGGTGACCTGGGCGGCCATTAGTGACTTTTGACACACAAATGTAGAAAAAAAAATTAATTACAATTTTAAGGGACGCGGTAAAAGGAAGAAAAGCTGACCTTCAGATAATTGCCTCCTTTCTGTTGGACAGTGACCTAACATTATGCATAGAGCATGACGAAACGCAATCATTTTTACCCATTACTCTTGCATCTTTTATTCATGTTTTCATTTCCCTCTCTTGTCCCTAAAATAATGTTATTGTAAAAAATCAGTCTTAAGTTATTTGTATTTAACCCGACGGAGAGAGAGAAAGACTGATAGACTGACGGAGTGACTGACTGACTGACTGACAGAGTAAGTGGCATCCTGGAGTGTGTGTTTACACAAGACGAAAGCTGTCAGGATTTACCTCAGTGACGTGCCACTGTGGCATCCGTTAACACTGAACCGAACCCCACACAAACACACACACACACACACACACACACACACACTCTCCAGGGCACGAGTCCTTCAGAGATGGACAGTTCTGCTGAGTAACTGCAGGCTCGGCTGACACGACCGGGCAGGCCTGGTCCGGTGCCAAGACACGGGCGTCGCGCTGAATTGACCCACGGCTGTCAGCGTGTCAGAGCCCTGCCACCAGCCATCGGTCAGGGGCAAAATTCTGTCAGATGTCCCCACCTCCACCCCCCATCACCCATTCCTCTCTGCATCAGTAAGGTGCCCGAAAGAACAGAGAGGCTTGTCTGGGGGAGGGATGGGTGTCAGGCCGGCTAAAGGCACTTTAGACCCCTAAAGACCACTGTGCTGGGCAGAGTAAAATGGAGGGATCAGCACGGAGCCCTGAAGGTTAGATTGTGTGGATGAGAACGGGCCCTCGGCCAAAGCCGAGACAGCGAAGGTAAAAAAAAAGAAAGAAAGAAAAAAAAGAAAGAAAGAAAGAAAAACTCTTGGGTGAGTCAGCACAGTGAGATGGAAGAGGGATGGTGACCTTCAGACGTGAGGAGGGTCCCTTGGGCCTTTTAGCGACCGCCACTTTGTTTTGTTGTTGTTGTTGTTGTTTATCTTTTTTTTTCATGTATTAGATTTAGAGCCGAGCTTTTGAGATGCGAAAGGAAAACGCTAAAACATTCTCTCTACCTCGACCATTTGACATGGTAATGACGGACCAGGGTTCGTCCGGCGCTGGATTGGTTCGGAGGCCATTTCCCAGCCTCTACCGGGGTGACCATGTTGATTGGCACCCGGTAACACGTACCTGTGTTTGTGTCTGTTTCACAGTGCAAGTGCTGGCCCGGTTTTCGTCTGAAGAATGACGGGAAGACCTGCGTAGACGTCGACGAGTGCACCTCGACGCTACCCTGCAGCCAGACCTGCATCAACACGTTCGGCTCCTACAAGTGCCTGTGTGTGGACGGATACGAGGCCAGCAAAAACAACCCCAACAGCTGCAAGGCCGTCTCAGGTAACCCCCTCGGAAACCAACTACCCATCTTAAGACTGAGGCCCCTCGTGAAAAGACTGTTTGTGTTTCTTTGATCACTCAAAAAGTGGACAGGATACTAGTGTGGATGTTGAATGTTTTGACTGGGGAGAGAGAGTTCATGGAGAAGGTACTGATGACTTTTTCAATGATAGTCGTCTAAGAATCTAAAGGAAAATAGCGCATTGACGTGAGAAAAACTTTTCCTCTTTCAAAATGGAAGTCACACCGAGAGCCAGGGATGAACCACAGATCACCACCTAGCCATTAATTCCTTCCGTTTTTTTCTTTGATGATGGAAGGGTTGCATCAAAGGATGAACAAAATGAAATTTCCCTCTGTCTGTCTCTCCTTCAGCCGAGGAGCCTTTTCTGATCCTCGCCGATCATCATGAAATCAGGAAGTTGAGTATTGATGGGTCCAACTACACGCTGCTCAAACAGGTAACACAAAATCGCACCAAGAAACAAGAAAGCACCCTGTGTGTCTAAGTACGATGTCCATTATGTATGATGTTTTGAATAATGCATGCGCTCAATCTGTATCAAGGGAGCACCTTGTCTCAACAGCCTTCCACCAAACAAGAGCCGCATTCATCATTGTCTTTTTTAAAGTAATTTTTTCTTCTTCTTTACTTTAATTTTTCCTCCGTAATGCCCCCTCTTTCTCTCGTTCACTGCTGGCTGTAAATGCTCTGCCTCTATTGTAAAAGCCGGGGCCTCTGGTTTTTGTACGGCTCTAAATCAGAGGTAATGAATGAGTCAGCGAGAAGACCATGAAATAGGGGGGAGCAGGCACACTGAATCCCTAATGGAGTAACAATTAGGAGGGCGCGCGGTAAAGTGACGTGGCCGCGATAACAACACTCCGTCGCTCGCTGCCCGTGTCCTTTGGAAAACACTAATTGAAGCTATTAAGTGTGGTGCCCCGCTCTGCATATAATCCCGGCGACAGCCATGAAAGTGCATTGTGTTTCATCATCGCCTGGATACAGAAACACAACCTGACTTCCCTACAGTGGAGCTGAGATAATGGCTTTATACTGGGAATGGCATGATTCTTTTCATTCACGTGGTTTAACTTTAAGCCGTTAGTGATTATCTGGGTTTAAACACAGGATTATCAAGGTTAAAAAAAAAAAAGTCTTGAGGTGTTCAAATATTAAATACGTTCATGATGTTTTGTGAATAGATTCAGACACTTTTAAAGTTTGATGGTTACTGCTAGTTACATGGTCACTGCCGTTAGATTTTCAATAGAAAATGCACCTCTTTACCAAATCTGTAGAGCTAATTACTTGACATTACACAAGAACAAATTTATTAAATTCTATTGAAACATTAATGCCACATTAGTATCCATATACTGTGCTGATTGGAAAAAGAAATGTATTAACGAGGAATAATTTGGAATATGATATATAATTCTGAAATTTCAGATGCATAAAAATTCATAGCACGATTCATGAATAGTGTAATACAACTTATCCTCAGGGCAACCTTTTAGGGCCTTACTGCACAATCACTCCAGCTATGGAATGACCTCATTAGACATCATTCACCTCAATCACCATTAGACCCAGTGATGGCCCTCCGGGGAGAGGTGCGGTTGAGCCGAGTCCCAGGTGTCCTGTTAGCATTTAGCCGCCGCCGCCGCCGCCGCTGTTGACCCTGGACCGGGATATTGGTCCATCACGCGTCCAGAGCGTCTCCATCCATAATTAAATCAATGTAAATACGACAAGATCCAATGGCCGCTCATGACTAATGGCCTTCATTCTTCGCGGGGCCTTGTGGTCGCCCTGCGAGGATTAATCATTCCGTAATATCACTCGCTGTACCACATGGGGTTGTAATTCAGCAGCGAGTTAGCAAGACTGATGTTGCCCCGCGGAGATCTGTAATTTTTTTTCTTCTATGTGGTGTTAAAAAAGTAATTGTTTGTCCTGGGGGTCCAGACGATAAATCAGGTTAAAATTGAGCAAGAGGCCCCGGCGGAACACGCGTGTAAAAGTCTTCCGCTCTCAGCCGCCGTCTCTCGCCGGGATATTGACAGCGAACGAGTGTCAGGTTTGGCCTCGCTTGTCGTCTTCTCCCCGCCTCCCCGTCCCTCCTGTGCGAGAGCTCTCTCTGCTCCGGCACCTTGGGGCGAGGCGAGGTTTCCGAGGTTCCGCGGTGCGCTGATTGGGTGAGGCACCTCGGCGGGCGCTGAGTGGCAGGCGGCGCCCCGGCGGGAGCATGACAGGAACGGATGCGCCCCGGACTCACGGGCGGCTTTGATGGCCAAACCCCTGAAGGCACTGCGCCTAGCAGGGGGCTGAACGCCGCACCACAGGCATCCGTCTCATGAAGCCATGTGCTCGGGGAAAAAATCAATATGATCACAAAGACATCACAGGGACTGTGTACCTCTGTCTCTCTCTCTATCCCTCTCTCTCTATATCTCTCTCTATCTCTCTATCTATCTCTTTTTCTCCCTCTCTCTATCTCTTTCTCTGTCTATCTATCTATCTCTGTCTCTATCTCTCTATCTCTCTCTTTACCTATCTCTCTATATATCTCTTTCTCTCTCTCTCTCTCTCTCTCTCTCTCTCTCTATCTTTCTCTCTATCTCGCTCTCCATCTATCTCTCTCTCTCTCTCTCTCTTTTCTCTCTCTCTCCACCATTCCATCTCTGCCAGATCAGATGTGCGCGGATCTAAACTGGCTAATGACGTCCTCCAGCTAATTGAGCATAATGAAACTGTGGAAGATTGCACCCGTGCTTGTAAGTGCCACAGACAATGGGCCCGCAGCAATGGGCCCATTGCCACTCGTTGTAATCATGGCAGGCATGGTTGGTTTGATTGCTCTGGAGAGATCTTTCGACATACTGTAAACGGGGGCAGAGCAGGCTTCGGGAGCTTTGGGGGTTTGATGATGTTCTTCTCTCTCTCTCCCCCTCTCTCTCGCTCTCTCTCTCTTTTTCTCTCTCTCTCTTTCTCTCTCACTCTCTCTCTTTTTCTCTCTCTCTCTTTCTCTCTCTCTCTTTTTCTCTCTCTCTCTCTCTCTGTGTGATGTCTCCTCTCCTCTGATGGCTGTTCCTTCTCCATTCTCAGGGCCTCAACAACATCATCAGTCTAGATTTTGACTACAGGAAGGAGTTTGTCTACTGGATCGACTCCACCAGACCCAGCGGGCGCAAGATCAACAGGATGCGTCTCAACGGCAGCGACCTTAAGGTACACAAAGTATGGTCTCTCTCGCTCACAAAAGTAGATGATCCACAAGCTGATCTTACTTGGTCCCAAAGACTATTATTAAAATAGTCTGGTGTTCAATAGTCTCTATATGCTAGAAAGCACACATTCTCAAAGGGAATGTTATTGTTAAGGCCAGACTGAATGTGACCTTCCAATGTCAGTCTGTTAAATTTTAGTCCACAGAGTGGTTTTTGAGTTTGTAAAGGTCTTTTCAGCCAAATGAAAAACTCCTCTTTCACAATCAGTACACGCAGTGCCTTGCCACCAAGAGTTTAACGTTTTTTTTTTACAAACTCAAGGTCACTGAAATAAAAATCAGCCAGCATTGTAATTCCCATGGTTGTGATTCATTCTGCGTGCGCTGTAGTTACAGCCCAATAAAGGACAGTCACAGGAAATTTGCTGAGGAGTAATAATATCACATTTTTTTTTAGAGAGGTGTTGCCTCCGTCCCAAGAAAAAGATCTACTCAGCCATTTACATTCCAGTGTGTGTGTGTGTGTGTGTGTGTGTGTGTGTGTGTGTGTGCACATGCATGCTGCAGCTGGTCCCCTCACCACCAAGCAGAAAGAAAGACTATCCATGTTCACTTACTTGCTCTTATCCTTTCCAAATACATACCCGGAAGTACTCAACATTACCAGTACATGCACAAGCATGACCACGCAAGCACGAGAGTAGTCAGAATACAGTCAACGTCACCTAATCATACCCCTGTTGCAACTATGGTCAGTACGGTACAGCTGCCCAGCACTGGCCAGTCACGTGACTCGGCTTGGCTTGGCTCGGCTCGGCGACCAGCCCTTTAACTGTAGCGCACCTGCTGCGCGGGGCCCTCTTCATGTCTTTAGTCAGTCAACGTCACCTAATCATACCCCTGTTGCAACTATGGTCAGTACGGTACAGCTGCCCAGCACTGGCCAGTCACGTGACTCGGCTTGGCGTGACTTGGCTCGGCTCGGCGACCAGCCCTGTAACTGCAGCGCACCTGCTGCGCCGGGCCCCTCTTCATGTCATTAGGCCCGGAGTACGGCGCAGGGGCTGAAAGCCTCATTTAGCTTGATTACACTCTGAGCGGCCCCGCGGATCCATTATCGCCACACAGAAAGTGCTTCGGGGAGGAGGGCGAAGTAATCTGATTTTCTTACCCTTTTACTTTTCGCGCTGGGAGTAGGGGAGTGGGGACTGGGGAGGGAGTGAAGTCGACTATTAATAAAACAATGAAGCGGGGAAACAGTTGTAATAAAGACAGAGCTGAAAGATTTGCCGCAATTCTTTTTTTTTTTTTTTTTTTTCTCTAGCGAGGAGTGTCTGTAGTTTTGGTTGTTCAAGGGTGAAATAGAACATAATTGGTAAACATCAACACAAGATGGGTAATCCTGCTTGTCACACTGTGATGCTACATGACTTACTCATTAACACTCTGCTTGAATGGCTAATGATTATGTACTGAACACCATGGCCATCCTTTCAACTCTCCATAATAAACTATCGCCTTGAGCAAGCCTTTAGGGACTGCGTTAGCTTGTGTTCCCCTGGACCGTTCGGCCTGTCATCACAGAGACCTTGGCTGGATGTTTTTCATTCTGGAAAACTATAAGTTGCTGATGACACACCAGGAAGTACTCAGCAGTCTGTAGAAGTCTAACTCGCCTCAGGCAATGCTTTTGGCGTGGATCATAATAGGAAACTATAGAATGAAGACTTTTTTTGTATTTTGATTATTATACATTGTTACATGTCTTATAGCAAGCTTTTAAATCTTAAAACGTTATGTTTTTAACCTGCGGTGAGGTTGTGTTCACTCAGTACACTTAGAAGTTATGATGTTTTGGTTTTTTTTGGTCTGTCTTTTTCGCTTTGACAATAGACAATTAGTCAGTAGTTTCCCAGGGCTTTGTATGCCATTTGAATACTTTCCAATTCTGATGAAAGCCATATCGTGAAACCTCAATTTACTGTAATCCTTCCATTTGAGTGAAACATTTTTCTTATTTTTTTTCCTCAATGGGCTGTGAGCTTGAGAGCTACTGCTGATTGACTCTGATATGCTTTTGGATTTATCAAGTCTTTTACATGTTGATGTATTCAAATGTTGACATTTTAAATGAGTTAACCTTCATTTCCGCAGAAGGCAATCCTTCGAATCAATGCATGGAGAGAGCACCAGAATACCCGAGCCTCCTCCCTACCCTACTCAGAATGTTAATCAAGGCCTTCTTGCTTCGGGGGGGGGGGCTGGTTTGTCTGATTCTGATTGGGAGAGTGTCCCTTGATCTGTGACATTTTAGAGGGATTTCAGAAGTTGAGCTTAGTTTAAAATGCCCATGGAGAATGAGCTGTAGCTCTGAGCTGGCACGCGATACCGTACCGACTAAATTAAACCTTGGTAGGGAAGACCTTAAAAGACTTGGAGTTCCTTGAGGAGTCGGTGTGTGACTGTTGTGTTGCACATTTGTACGTAACTTTATTGCATTTTTTTCTGTTGTATAACGATATTGAGGGAAGCGTACTCTGTGTGCCAGCTGGCTTGTTTGGTTTGCCAGATAAGGGTCTTGCTAAGTCAAAAACAAAGTCAGTTCAGAAGAGAATAGCTGTGCTTTATGTTGCATTATTGCCGTTAAGAGACCAGGTTATGTGCACCTCTCTTGGCAGTGAATCTCTGGGTAACTGACTTTGTTTTCGTGTGCTTGGCTAATAGTCTGTCTGCTCCTAACTCCACCACCTCATTAAAGCATATTTTTTTCCTATCTGCGTCCAACAGCCATCTAGCGGTATACAGGCTAGCGCTAAGTTAAGTGCTTTGGGTGAATCTAATTGGATAGATACTGTACACACTGGCCAGTTGCCAGCTGATGAAAGTCCCAAGGTGTACACTGCAGTTATAAACATTCCCAATTATCTGGGCAGATTGTTCACAGAACGGCCGTTCCCAGCTCACTGGCGGTGGACTGGATCGGGAAGAACCTCTACTGGTGTGACGTCGAGAGGAAAACCCTGGAGGTCTCCAAATCCAACGGCCTCTACCCGACTGTCCTGGTCAGCTCAGGGTTGAAGAACCCCACTGATATCGCCCTTGATTCACAGATTGGGTATGATCTTTGGGTTGTTGTTTTGGTTTATGTTAGTGGAACATTAATGGCCAAGAAAAAAACACGCCAATATGCTTGATATTAATGAAATGATTGAAATTAAATGGTGCATCCAGCAAGGAATCCAGTCTACCTTGGATTTCATTCTGGTGTTTCCTGTTTACTTTGAAAATGACTTTGCAGACTTGATAAAATTACTCTAAAATAAACAAATAAGTAATAAACTTGAAACCAATAATGTATATGCTCAACAGAAGGTTAACTGAATTGAAATTGTACGTCAGTACAGCAATTTAAAATATCAGCTATGGACAAAATTCCAAGGTGGCAGAGAAGCATATTCTATTTTGTGAGTTTCAAGCCACTGTAGCGTGAACAATCAATGACTCCAGTCACTCGCAAGATTATGATTCTGTGAGAAGTCCGTAGTGATGCAACTGCCTCTTGGTTACCAGAATAGACTGAAGATTTCTGTCTACAGAATAACCAGCCAGTGGTGCTGATGCTGAGGGTGACTGCTAGATGCCTCCAGACCTGCCAATTCATGTCCACTTTTGCACTTATCGATTTCCATTTGTGAAACTTGTTGCTCTTCCTGCCTTCTGTGCCAGTGTTAGATGGTGTGAGGTTTCTTTTTTAATCTTCCTCTCTCTCTCTCTCCCTCTCTCTCTGTCTCTCTCTCTGTCCCTCTCTCTCTCTCTCTCTCTCTCTCTCTCTCTCTCTCTCTCTCTCTCTGTCTCTGTCCTTGTCTTTATACACCATTGTCGACAGGTATGTGTTCTGGATCGACTGTTGTGAAAACTCACACATCGGTCGAGTGGGCACGGATGGCAGTGGACAGGTGGTCATCGTTGACAAAGAGATCTATAGCCCCACTGCCTTGGCCATCGACTACACCAACAAGCGGCTATACTGGGCGGATGACAGCCACATTCTATTTGCAAACATGGACGGAACACACAGGCAGAAGGGTAAGAATAATGTATTTTTTTTGAGAATTCATGACAGTTTGGCTGCCATGGTTCCTTTGCAATGCAATAGGGAGTTGGCTTGTAACATAAGTGTTTTGTTGTTTTGGGAAGTTTGCATTCTATTCATATCAGACTCAAAATGTTTTGTATTTAACTGTCATTGTTATTAATCAGCGGGTCACATATATATATATATATATATATATATATAGAGAGAGAGAGAGAGAGAGAGAGAGAGAGAGAGAGAGAGAGAGAGAGAGAGAGAGAGAGAGAGAGAAAGAGAGAGAAAGAGAGAGAGAAAGAAAGAGAGAGCATCGGTAGGTAGGCAGGTAGGCAGAAAGATTCAATTCAATTCAATTCAATTCAATTCAATTTTATTTATATAGCACCAAAACAATAAAATTGTCTCAAGGCGCTTTACAGAGCCCAGGGCTTGTAGACATGTAGATATAGATTCTGCAACCTGGCCGTTACTCACACAGCTGACACATGTGTTTTGGGCTCTCGCTCGTCTCCCCAGTGCCCCATGACCACATCCAGAGCGTGATGGGCCTGACCCTGTTTGAGGACTTCATCTACTGGACGGATGGGAAGTCCAAGTCCCTGCGGCGGGCCCACAAGACCACAGGGGAAAACGGCATAGAGCTGCTCAACTCTTGGCAGGCCATCGAGTCCATAACCGTGTACCACCCTTTGCGGCAGCCTGAAGGTAACTGCACATTTACATTAAACAGTATGTGTCAGCACCAGGTGTAGTCTGATTTAATCTACACAGAAATGCTCTGAGGGTAACAAACTTGCAGAGGTGGCTGTCTGTCTGCTGTTATGTTTTATTAAAAATCCTTACATTAAAAATATAGTCTCTAGATCTAAATTATCTTGGATAATTGTCTAGTGAAGCTAAAATATGCTACTCCCTCTAATAAAGGTAGCACTAGCCTCAGTGTGTAACCTTAGCGATGAACCTTACTCTGGGTCTGAACCCCTCACGGTTTCTGATTGGCTAAAGTTCGAGGCTCACTGTGAAGGTTCTGATCGGGAGTATCACACTGATGCCGCTCAACAAGAATGGCAATCAGAATTCTTTGGAGATATACAGTATAACGAACTGTAAAGGCATGAATATAACAAACGATATTCAGTACCTCAGCCGACACCACAGCTGACACCCATAAGAATGAGCTCACAATATCCTGGCATTAGTGCCGTGGTGGTACTGTTACGATTAAGACCTGTCGCCATATTATTTGATGTCTGTCTTACGCGTCTTATGTCGCCTCATTTACTTGATGATGTGGATGTTTTCTCTCTCCCTGCCCACAGTTCCCAAGCATCAGTGCCAAGTGGCTAACGGAGGGTGCAGCCATTTGTGTCTGCTGTCTCCAGGTGGTTCGCACAGGTGTGCCTGTCCCACTAATTTCTACCTGGCGGCCGACAACAAAACCTGCCTGTCCAACTGCACCGCCAGCCAGGTAAGAGGTGGACACTGGCTCGAACACACTCCTCTGTTTTTTCTGTGTCACTTTGGCTTTTCTGTGTGTGTGTGTGTGTGAGAGAGAGAGAGTGAGTGAGAGAGAGGGAGAGGGAAGAAGAGAGTGTGTGTGCCTCTGACAGAAGATGTATGAGTTTTGTTCTATTCTATCAGTAAATTGCTTGTCGACATGACAACCACCCTTTCACTGCAGAGCTTTTGTCACCTTATGTAACCTCAGTTCTAAATAAGTAAGGCTAAAACCCGACTGCATCAAAGCAGCAATTATGCTGCATTATGTTTTTGTACACAATTTTTTTATTTTTTGAGGATTGTTTAAAAAAAAACACAGAAGTTTCGTTTTTTTCTTCCTGTGTTTCTATAACAGTAGGGTATAGTGCATATGTATATGTGTATCAGTGCGATATGTGAAACAATATATGAAAAGGGAATATGTTCATATACCATCACGCACATATGGGAATCTCACATGAAGATGAATCTGTCCATAGTTTCGATGTGGAACAGATGAGTGTATTCCTTTCTGGTGGAAGTGTGACACGGTGGACGACTGCGGGGACGGGTCTGATGAGCCAGCCGACTGCCGTGAGTACCTCTCCCACACCTTCACCGGTCCCTGTCGGTAGACGATGGGTTGTGACCAGACGATGGGTGGTAACAGGAAGTAATTCTGGTCTCTGATATGACAAAATAAAGGTCCTGGTATTAGCTTAGTATTAGCCAATCAAACGTATCGTGTTATCCGTTTCGGTCAGGTGACTGGTCTTAACCAATCATTACTTAGAACTCTGGTTACCACCCATCATCTACAAACAGTCCCTTCACTTGTACTGCATGTGTCTGGCTCTGAGAAGTTAGAGAAGTTCTAATACAGAGGTAATGCCCACTGCTAGAGATGCCGATACATTAGATAAATTCTAATACAGAGGTAATGCCTACAGCTACAGATGCCGATACATTAGAGAAGTTCTAATACAGAGGTAATGCCCACTGCTAGAGATGCCGATACATTAGAGAAGTTCTAATACAGAGGTAATGCCCACTGCTAGAGATGCATATACATTAGATAAGTTCTAATACAGAGGTAATGCCTACAGCTACAGATGCCGATACATTTGAGGATGTCTCATTGTGCTTCATATTTCTGAAGAGGAGAGAAGTTTATTGGAGAAGTTTTATTCAACAGCATTTGTAGAAACCTCATTAGTGCATACACCCAAGAAGATAAAACATCGAATATGCTTTTAATCCCAGTTGACATACCTGGGTCTCGGGTTGCTCTATGAATCATAGAGCTCTGCAGCTACACTGAATGGAAAATGAAAGGCTTTCTTTGATGATAGTTATTAAGTGAAGCTGGGGGTATTCAGTAAAGGGCAAGTCGCTGAAATCTCACACTTTAAATAGCTGGTGGCCTTGTGTGTGGGATTTGCTGGGGACATCTTGAGAGTTGGGTGTTGATTTGTTGAGGTGTTATTTGTGCAGCGGAGTTTAAATGCCAGCCGGGACGCTTCCAGTGTGGCACGGGCCTCTGTGCCCTCCCGCCCTTCATCTGCGACGGCGAGAATGACTGCGGGGACAATTCTGACGAGGCCAACTGCGGTGAGGAGACGTGTGTGATTGTGATCAAAATCATCTCCAATGCTGGACACGAACAGACGGACGGATGTCTCTCTCTCTTTCTTTCATGTCTTTAAGTTTCCCTCTTGCTCTCTCTCTCTGTCGCTCTGTCGCTCACTGTCTGTCTTTCTTTCATGTCTTTAAGTTTCCCTCTCTCTCTCTCTCTCTCTCTCTCTCTCTCTCTCTCTCTCTCTCTCTCTCTGTAACATCTCGTCTGCTCAACACATTTCCTATCATTCATTTATCCTCCCTTTTTCTTCTCTGTCTCTCTCTCTCTCTCTCTCTCTGACTCTCTCTTTTCCACGTATCAAATATCCCACACAGATGAGCAATTGCAGCTAACAAGTCGTTTTTAGGGTTGTTTTCTTCAAATGCTCGATAATTCATAACTGTTAGCGTGGCCACACGCCCTGCGATCGATAACCGCTTTAGGAACATCAGAAAAGATTACGGCCCGTTCTGTCATCCAACAACGCCGACCATGATGTACTGGAGTCAACACAGATTTCCTCTCTCATAGTGATTAATGCTGCTGCAGGCCAATAATGCCAATAATAAACCCATTTAGACCTTGACCTCATGTCTTAGAGGAGCATGTCTCAATGTGTCAGGTCTCTAATATAGGTATCTGTATGAAACTCTGTATAATGATTTATATATATATACTGTATATAAATATATATATACTGTATATATATATGAATAGATAGATAGATAGATAGATAGATAGATAGATAGATAGATAGATACATAGATATTAATGGATGCAGAGAATGACAAGCTGGCACTTGAGGATCAATGACACATCATCGATCAATCATCATTGCAGATGGCAGTCTTAAGATGGTAGAGTTTCTCGTTGTAGTTTTGCTGCGGTGGATATGTGTGGTTCGAAATGATGATAATATGTTTAAAAGTTCTGTTCTCTCTCTGGGTGTTTCAGATACGTACCTCTGTCTGTCAGGGCAGTTTAAATGCACTCGGAAGCAGAAGTGCATCCCGCTCAACCTGCGCTGCAACGGCCAGGATGACTGCGGAGACGGCGAGGACGAGACCGACTGTCGTAAGGACACATTTCCTTCTGACGTCCCTGTCTCTCTCTCTCTCTCTCTCTCTCTCTCTCTCCCTATCCCTCTCTCTCTCTCTCTCTCTCTCTCTCTCTCCCTATCCCTCTCTATCTCCTGTTCTGTACTTACAGTTAAACACAGGGAGGGTGCAAAAAGGGACTCGTTTCATGAAGGTGGCAGGTGTTGTGACAGCACGTTCGAGAACAGAGCACTTTCTTGGTCTCTGTCTGTCTCTCCATCTCTCTTCTTTCCCACTACTCTCTGTCCCTCCCTCCCTCCCTCTCTTTTTTGCTCCTTTTCTCTCAGTGCATGTCCTCCAGCGAATTTTAATAACACTGACTGACAGTTCTCCCCCCCTTTCTCTCTCTCTGAGTGCGACTCCAACTTGAGTGGCAGTTGAAATCATTTCACAACAAGCTGATTGGGTATTCTGAAACAGCGCGTCGGCCATTTCCTCTGAGAACAGAAGCATTATGTGCCACTGAGGAAGAAGAGAGGAAAGGGAAGGAGGAGACGAGTCAAGGCGAGGTGTCGGGAGGAGTAGGAGAGGGGAGGGGAATCTCTCTCTCTCTCTCTCTCTCTCTCTCCCTCTCTCTCCCTCTCTCTCTCTCTCCCTCACTGTGACTTAACATCTCTGACAGAAGGAAGCCTTTTGGTTGTTGGCATCTGGGATCCAGAGCGCTCGTTCTCAGCTAGAGGAGCCCGTAGGAGAAGGTTTTTAGTTTGGTGCTGTAGTTGTTCTGCCGAGATGCGGCCCTGGTGTGGCTCTCCAGGACGAGATCTGAATGATTCGCAGTGATGGAGCTGCGCAGGATGGATGGGGGATTAATTGAAGCAAAGGGTGATCCAGGGGCATTGAAAACGTGAACTTTTCAAAACAAAAAAGTCTAGTCTCAGTGGTTGAACGTTTTTTTTGCGTTTTGGCAGAGATGGTGCCATCCTTGACCCATTTTTTTTTGGCTCTCTGCAGCTCAATAATTCAAGTGTGGGTTTTTCCCGAAGCGTTAAACTCTTGGACTCTCTGTGAAAGCTGTTAGCTCGGAGCCAGAGGAGTGCAGTGTGTCCTATCAGGGAGCAGGACGTGTGACGTAGAGTGGAGGAGGCCTACAGCATGAACACACTATTAAGGCGAGAGTGTGAATGAGCTTAGTGTACTCCCTTTATGTATGCTTTAGAGGATTAGTACTAGGAAAGGATGTAGTATGAAGGAATCCATGGCAGCAGGTGAAGAAAAGTGAAGAAAAAAAGAGTTTATTACATTGTGTAGAGGGAGTCAGTCCAACAAGTCAATTCCCTTTTAAGTTCTCAGATATTTGGACAGGATGATGCAAGGAAAGTGTGCGTGCCCATCATGCATAGACAGGAGAGATAGTAGAGAGAAATAGTATGCTCATCCAACCCAAGGAAGGTGTGCGTGCCCATCATGTATAGACAGAAGAGATAGTAGAGTGGGGTAATATGCTCATCCAACCCTAGGAAAGTGTGCGTGCCCATGATGCATAGACAGGAGAGATAGTAGAGTGGGGTAATATGCTCATCCAACCCTAGGAAAGTGTGCGTGCCCATCATGCATAGACAGGAGAGATAGTAGAGAGAAATAGTATGCTCATCCAACCCTAGGAAAGTGTGCGTGCCCATCATGTATAGGCAGAAGAGATAGTAGAGAGAAATAGTATGCTCATCCAACCCAAGGAAAGTGTGCGTGCCCATCATGCATAGGCAGAAGAGATAGTAGAGAGAAATAGTATGCTCATCCAACCCAAGGAAAGTGTGCGTGCCCATGATGCATAGACAGGAGAGATAGTAGAGTGGGGTAATATGCTCATCCAACCCAAGTTGGGCTCCGGTGTGTGAAGAAGGTAAACATGAGGCAGGAACACACTGGAGTTAATGCCTCTAAGGAAAAATGAATAAATAAACGTTATTGATGCAATATTTCAAGCCTCAGGGTCTCCATCACAAAATATAGCATTCATTTTTAAGATATAATGACATTCCTCCTAGTTCCTGTGTCCGTATTGTCTGAATCTGTGTGTGTGTCCGTGCGTGCATGCGTGCATGCGTGCATGCGTGCGTGTGTGTTCACCTCTTCATCGCGCTCCCCTGTCTTCTTCCCCTGCAGCGGAGAGCACGTGCTCCCCGGACCAGTTCCAGTGCAAGACCACAATGCACTGCATCTCGAAGTTGTGGGTGTGCGACGAGGACCCGGACTGCGCCGACGGCTCGGACGAAGCCAACTGCGGTGAGTGTGGGAGTGACCGGGTGAGTGAGTGTGTGAGTGTGAGTGTTTGTGTGTGAGTGAGTGAGTGAGTGAGGGAGTGTGTGTGTGAGTGAGCCACTGGGCTGGGCACCAATCAGACAGCCAGTCCTCCATGGACTCTACCTCAGATAAGGGGCATTTTCAAGCAGCGCACATCTCCTTTTTCATCATCGTCTTTCTCTCCCTTCCTCTCTCTCCCTTCTTTTTACGATGAAGTTACTCGTGACGAGCCTAGTTCTGCCAAAACATTACTCATTCTTTCTTTCTTTCTTTCTTTCTTTCTTTCTTTCTCTCTCAGTCTTTCTACCTCCTTCCCTTTATCCCTCTTTCCTCAGGTCTGTCTTACTCTGGTACCCCCCCCCACACACACACACACACACACACTTGCTCTCTCTCTCTTTCTCTCTCCCTCACTTCCTATCATTTCTGATTGAGTGAAGGCAGTTCTTTGTTTCTTTATTTCTCAGTCTTCTCCCCTCCTTCTCTGTATCCCTCTTTCCTCAGGTCTGTCTTTCTCTCTCCCTCGCTTTCTATCATTTCTGATTGAGTGAAGGCCGTTCTCATCCTCTGCCTCTCCTGTTTTATTTTCACTGGCTTGTAACAAATCCCCCATGCTCTGCCCCTGTCCAGCATTCCTCTTTCGCCTGACAGACCTCCCTCACCATTTTTCCCACATGACTCACCCACACACACACCCACACACGCACACAAGGACACACACACACACACACACATACACACACCACACACACACCACACACACCACACACACACCACACACACACACACACACACACACACACACCCAAACACACACACACACACACACACACACACCCACGGGCACACACACACACACACACACACCCACGGGCACACACACACACACACACACACACACACACCACAAACACACACACACACACACACACACACACACACATAGAGTGTGTGACATAGAGAGAAGCATACTGCTCCTACATTTGCCCGTCACACTCGTCATGGCCTGTGACTCACCCACTCTGACTTACCTCTAAGAGCCACTTGAGTTGCTGATTGCCAGAGGAGAGAAGCGAAGAGAAGTGAATAAAGAAAGAAAGAAAGAAAGAAAGAAATGTTGACATGCGGTCTACTGAGTCACCGCACTTCAGCTATACTGTTGGTAAAGGTAAAGTCTCCTTTGTTTTCATCTCTGAGACTGGACCGGGGTCGTGACCCAAACAGACTCAGATCGGTCCTGGAGTGGGCCAGGGTTGAGTGAGGGCTGAACTGGTGACCTTTGGAATGGAATACAACGCAACAATAAACCAGAGAAATGTTAAGTCAGATAGGTAGCATTAGTTTAGGATGCTTACCAATGGACATGAGCTGGTATTTGTAAAGAAACACTATCTACTGATAAACCAAAACATCACAAAACAATCAATAATAATAATAATAATAATGCATTTTATTTGTAACGCACTCTTCATTCAAAAGAAGAGTGTCAATCAAGGACAATGTTTCCAACAATTTCAAAATGTTTACATTTAATTTTAATTTATTTTATGTGTACTTGCACAACTGATGCTAAGCACTGTTTTCAAGTTTCAAGCTTTGGTATTATCTATAATATATATATCCCCGAACATCCCAGAACATCACAACTCCAAATAAAACCAGAAGGCCGGGGCTATTTACCAGTTTGTAAGTCTGAGGAAAAGCCTGGGGCTTGCCTCTGGCTTCGGTAGAAAAAGACCTTAAGATTTCTCCTCATTGGGAAATAAGAGGTGAGGCTTCTTGCTTGATTGTTTTTTGTTAGGGCAGTCGTAAGTGGCCATGGAGAGACGTCATGCAGGCTAAATGGCTTTGATTAGGAAGCAAGCACAGTGAGAGCATTAGAAGGTCAACTCTGGCATTGGCTGTGGATGTTTTAGCTAAGCAGGCTAAAGGTGAGACAGATTTAGCAGTGCCGTCTCTTTGAGTTGGGAGATATTGATTAGTCTAGCATCTACTGCATTCTCCTCATGTTTAAGTCACTTCAAAGTACTTGAAACTTTTTGTATCTATAAATTCCAACTAATCCTCTTCATCTCCAAAAAGCCTCCCTCTCTTTTTTTGATATGGTGGTTTACTTAAAAAGGCAGACTCTCACAAAGCCCAATCTTTTCACATCAGACCTGTGAGTGCACTCTAGAGCACCCTTCCTGACTTTGAGAGCCAATAAGGAAGATCTGAACAGGCACCACTGTCAAATAGTTTTTCTTTGTACATGTTTTGCTGTGTGCCTCTGCTCTCTCTCTCTCTCTCTCTCTCTCTCTCTCTCTCTCTCTCTCTCTCTCCGAGTGGTTCAGATGATTATCTTAGTGCTCTTTTTGTTCTCTCATCTAGACAGAATTCACACGGAGACCCAGTGCAAAAATGCTGTCTGCGCGTTGGATGTACTGGTCATTATTATTAAACACACACAGACACACTCACACACACACACAGACACACACACACACACACACACCTATACACACACACACCCATCATACACACATACACACACACATCATACACACACACACATTCAAGCACACACATACACACACACACACACATTCATACATACACACACACACATTCATACAGACACACACACAACCATTTTAGCCACATTCATGGGATAACTGCCTAACAAAAATATTTTTAAAAGCTTGAGTGTAAAAGAAAAAAACAAAGGTAAAAAAAAACCAATGAAAGCGTTCTGTAAATGTCATGTGCGCATATTGGGGCACAGGAAGCGTGTGGATGGGGGGGGGTTTGGGGGGTGAAAGGAGAGACTTGTTTGATGTTGGAAAACTTCCAGTCCCACATCTCTGTCAGAGATCTGAGCTGTCGCCACAGCAGTCAGGTATTTCATCTTGCTGCGCTCGGGCCTCTGGAGTGCAGGTGTGTTTTGAACCAGGAACCAGGAGGGAACCCCTGAGGAAGGCTATGATTACACACACACACACACACACACACACACACACACACACACACACACACACACACACACACAAACACACACACACACCGATACCATGTCGCCGCATTAATATTCATGTACTTTGAAGCCATTTTCATTTCTCTCTATCTGTCGCTCTCTCTTTTACTCTCTCTCTCTCTCTCTGTATCTGTGTGTGTGCGTGTATGTGTGTGGGTGTGCATGTCACAGATGAGAAAACCTGTGGACCTCACGAGTTCCGCTGCAAGAACAACAACTGCATACCGGACCACTGGAGGTGCGACAGCCAGAACGACTGCGGAGACAACTCAGACGAAGAGAACTGCAGTGAGTTCGGCTCTCATCTTTCATCTCCTCACTCTGTCTTGTGTGTGTGTGTGTGTGTGTGTGTGTGTGTATGTGTGTGTGTGTGTGTGTGTGTGTGTGTGTTTACTCTTGGAGTGAACTACCTGTGATCAAAGATGTCCAGTGTTTCCAGTGCCTCCCTTTAGGATCGAATGTCTAATACTTTGTAATACCCTCAAAAACATAACAAGCCGAGATCTAGAAACAAATTCATAAATAGATCACAAACCGTAGGCTTAAGGGGCTCCTGTATTTACTGGTGCCTACCAACCTTTTTATGGTGTTATTTAAGCATGCCGGGATTACATTTGAAACTTTAAGAACTTCTCTTTCAGTTAAAGTTCAAGAGAATTCTTCAAACTGTTGTCTGTCATTACTTTTTTTTCTTCAACTTCCACATGGTTTTATAGATGGCCACCCCCTCCTCTGCTGTTCTTGGCCGTGTAACACCATAATGAGTGCTCTGTCATCTTTGCATTGTTCGGCTAAAAACAACGGCTGAAATCTTCACTTTCTTCTCTCTGGGAAATGTCAAGAGCTGTCAGTGATTGCCTGCTGTTCCTGGTCCGGCTTGAAGGACTCGCACTCAGAGTCTCCTGAAGTTGCTCTACTTGAGCGTAGCGGTAATTCCACGGCTGTGGAGACTTAATTTGACAGCCCCCGCGGCTAATGCTAACTCAAAACTATAACTGTGGAAGTTAATCTCATGCGTGCTCGGTGTCAGAAGGGCCTATGCACTGACTGGAAAGCTCAAGGGACTCGGGCTGTGCCTTTTATGTTTTTTTTTTTAAGTCTTCAACTGACAAGCGTCCAGTTCTTGTCTTGTTTGCTACACAGCAGGGGCTTTCTGAGAAGGTGAACATGTTTGCGGTCAACTTTGTTGTGTCTGTTGGTGAGCTGTCTGGTCTTTTGTCTCTCTCTCTCTTGCTCTCTCAGAACCAGTGACCTGTAACCATAAAGACTTTGCCTGTGCCAACGGCGACTGCATCTCAGCACGGTTCCGCTGTGATGGCGACTATGACTGCGTCGATAATTCGGATGAGGTCAGTAAACATTTGGGTCTGTTTTGTTACCTGGTACAAAAGAAAGGGGTGGCTCTTGGAGAAGTAGTTTCTGTATTTATTTATTTCTTCTAATGGAAAATATCGATATAAAAATTGTGATATAATCACTATGCCACTAGAAAGGCAGAACGGTTCTCCTTTTCATGAGGAAAACAACAGTGATGCATCAGTATCAGTATATCTGTATTTATATATTTATCAAAACCCCATTAACCATTGTGAGCGAAGGCCATTATGAGTGCAGAGTAAATGCTGTAGTCGTGATCTATACTTACTGAAGGGTAGCATATTGTGTGCCATAAGGGTAGCATATGGGACATTGCACACTCTCTCAATGTCACACAGTGACATACGTGTTAATAGAAAGAGAAGGACGAGCTTTACACTACACCAGAAGATTTCTTTGTCAGGAGAAATATTTGCTTCCTGAGTGAGCCTGATGCCATTGACCCATAGATTCAAAATAGGATCATGCCTCCTCTCTGCTTTGCGCAGTCAGAGATATCACTCTGTTTGCTCATGCGGTACCTTCTCCACAGTACTCCTCCCCTCCGACTGTGTGGTAAGAAAAACAGCATGATTGATGTGTTATTAACAGGGACATCCTATTAAACGGGATCTGACAAAGCGCCTTCACACAAAATGCGATGATCTGCAGCAAGTACTGGAGTCCATGTTATTACGGAAGACAATAAACATGCGGCTCGGACTGGGAATGCAGGCATAAAAGGGAGTCTTCTGGGTCGTTATGAGAACCAAAGCGTTTTATTGGACAGGCTGCAGATATATGCACTTATCATTCCTCCTCAGGCAGCAGGCGAAGATAAAGGTCAAAACTGATTCAGGCACTTTTGCCACCGCGTTCCATGAAAATTACTCATGCCACCCGACTGGTATAAGCAGCTTCGATCGTAATACCAAGGTCAGGGGAGTCGGTTCCCCGGGAGCTCAGGCGCTCATAAAATATATATCTTCATCGCATGGTGTGTTACTTTAGATAAAAGCATCTGCTGAATGGACAGTCCACAGCTTAGGACAGCAGAAATGCTGGACTGAGTCACAAGCACACATATGGAAAGTGTCTTATCAGAATCTTAATACAGTAGTGGCTTCTGATGCATACAGAGGTTTTTACTTTTCCCTATGAATATAAGAATGATGTTTATAGTGCTAATTATTTGCAGGACAATTACACTGGGAATGGCACTTCAGGCTGTAGATAGCATAATCAATCAATCAATCAAACAATCAATCAGTCAGGCAGTCAGGCAGTCAGTCAGTTAATCAGTCAGTCAGTCAGTCAGTCAGTCAGTCAGTCAGTCAGTCAGTCAGTTAATCAATCAGTTAATCAATCAGTCATTCAGTCAGTCAATCAATCAATCAATCAGTCACTCAGTCTGTCTGTCTGTCTGTCTGTCTGTCTGTCTGTCTGTCCATCAATCAGTCACTGAGTCATTCAGTCAACAGTGTGTGTTTTTTGAGTCCCAGAGCTGCTATCTGCATCCCCTTATCTCCCCCCACATGTCCAACAGAAGGACTGTGAGACGCGGTGTGCTGAGGACCAGTTCCAGTGCCACAACAACCTGTGCATCTCCCTCAAGTGGCTCTGCGACGGCCAGGAGGACTGCAAGACCGGGGAGGACGAGAAGAACTGCCAGGAGACTGAGACAGGTCAGGGCTCCACACGGGCTGAGGCAGACATCACCGACTTTGTGTGTGTGTGTGTGTGTGTGTGTGTGTGTGTGTGTGTGTGTGTTTATGTGTGTGTGTTTATGTGTGTGTGTGCGCGTGCGTGGGTGCGCGAGAGCGAGCAAGCATTCATGTATGATTTATTTTAAGACAAAAAAAGAAGCTACTCTCCTCTCTGCTTGATAGGAAAAAAAAACATTTTGACTGCAAAGTTCAAAGGGCATCTGAAATGACCAAATACCTCCTGTGGAAGTGTGGTCTCATGAATGATAAAATTGAGTGATGTGCTTTTGCTTGAGGAGGGATTACTGAAAGTCAAGGAAACACACTCCGTTTCCCACTGTCAGGCTTATTTAATGAGAGCCAAGAAGAACAAGAATAAAAAAAGAGACCTGAGAAGTGAAAGTCAGACCAAGCGTTGAATTAGCCTTGGCAGTCTCCTAACCCTTTTTTTTACTATAAGCTAACAGGGAGAGAAGTTGAAGGTGCTGCTCATCAGCTACATGTCTCACTTTAGAGGACTCTTGAGTTGAACGGTGTTATCAAGGCTGAAAGTTAGCAGAGGGATGTTCTCCATAGCCTTCAGAAGCTGTCAGAGCAAGTCAGAAAACTCTTTTTCTTTAGAAAACTACCATCTGACAGCATGCCTGACAACTACCATACATCCAACTAGCCTTCAATGACCTTTCCATCTGAAGGTCGTCAGAGTGTATTTGATCAGGAAGCAGATTTTATATTGGAATTCTATCCATGGCTTCAGAGGTGGTTGAATGAGTGATGTAGTGAGTTTAAAAGCAGGATAGCTCTTAGCCTGTCAGTCAGTATTTGTGTATTTGTATCTGCAAATGTTCAGTGTCTCACAAAGAAATATTTTTTTTTATTTTTTTTTATTGTTTTCAAATTGTTCATTAAAAAGTACAGACACGGTTTTTTTTCAGAGAAAATTATGATTCAAAGAGAGCAGTAGAATAATATTATATTCATATAATTTGTTGAGAAACTTTTCATTTCATGATGAATGTGACGCAATTTGGTGCAAGACCATTTGTCAAGCTTTTAAACCCACGTCCAAAACACATGACATTCCTTCGAGGTATAACGAGAAATAACTTAATTTACACACATAAAACTACAATTCATGACAGGAAACACACATAAAACTACAATTCATGACATGAAGTAGCGCTAGCAGGGCTCCATTTGTCATGCTCCGGTTTCAAACCCAGGTCCAGAGTGCCTCTGCTGCGACTGAGTGTGTGTGTGTGTGTGTGTGTGTGTGTGTGTGTGTGTGTGTGTGTGTGTGTATGTGTGCGCGCGCACTGACGCCTGTGCCTCTCTCCTGTCTGTGTGTCAGTGGTCCCCTCCTGTTCCCTGAACGAGTACGTGTGTGCCAGCGGGGGATGCGTGCTGGCCAGCTTGAGGTGTGACGGACATGACAACTGTCTAGACGGATCTGATGAGGTCAGTGGCTAACGCATGTCATACCTCACCGTATCTCACCTCAGCAGCAGTCTGCCAGAACGTCACAGTGAAGAACAGAGGGGGAGCCTGTTATAATCCCACGTAGTCCCCAGTGCTAGTGCTGTTACGCACTGAACATGTATTAAATCATTTATTAGACCGTTTTAGCTATTCATATTTAAATAGGACTAAAATGATCTTTCATCGGGCAAAGCTGTCATATTTGATCTTGTTTTGTGTTAGTTAAAAAAGAACGAGGTTTTATGTACTTTGTCTCCATGGAGACATCATTATGTAGGCCAGTGTGTTGTTGAAAGCTGGCCTATGCTCAGAGTGGGGTCGTTTGATGTTTACTGTTGTGTGGATGGACAGACGGATTGTGTGAAGGAGTGCAAGGAGGACGAGTTCCTGTGCAGAAACCATGCCCACTGCATCCCGAAGAGATGGCGCTGCGATGACGTCTTCGACTGTGTAGATCACAGCGACGAGGAAAACTGTGAACATGGTATTGAATCACACCACTAAAAACACCCGAATGACCCTGATTGAGTTGACTAGGGTTTTAATTTAGTATCAGTAACATTTGTCTTAGGGGTCATCGTCTCCTGGGAGAATCAAGAAACGTCTCTTCAAACACATTTGTACTTGGTACACACTTGTTTTATCTGAATTCAATGCTTCCAGGATCTGAATGAAAATTACTTTCTTTATTCATGCTTCAGAAATGACTTTCACAGGACAAGAGTAGATTTCAAAGACTTACAGGCCTTGGAATATAGCTGTTTCATTTCTTTCTCTTCTAACCTTGAACTATGAGCTATGAGGTCGTTATCTGGCGAACACAAAAAGCAAATTTGATATTTTACTTTTCGTTTCATTTCGCCCAAGATGAAAAGTCTCTTTTTTTTTCTTTTTCAACATGCGCGATTCCAGGAGCTTTCTTCTGCCGGCCTGACGAGTTCATTTGCAACAACACGCTGTGTAAGCTGCACGCATGGGTGTGTGATGGAGAGGATGACTGCGGCGACAACTCCGACGAGAGCCCAGACATGTGTGGTGAGCTCCGAGCGCCAATTATAAAGTTTATAACGTTGAAAAGGAAAAAAAGATAATTGGCGACAATTTGCACTTAAATAAAATACTGCACGTGTTGGCACTAAAAGACCAATTAACGAACTTAAATCTTGGCACTGAGTCCAGTCTTCTCTGTAGCATGTGACTCGAGACTCGAGGGCACTCATTTCTATGTGTTTATTTATAGTGTCCCCGTCCGTCTCTGCTTTTTGATCAGTGATGAGACGTACTATGTTGTGCTCATCCTCTGTCCAGCAAAGCTCCCGTGCCCCCCAACCAGGCCGTACAAATGCAGGAACGGACGCGTGTGTCTGCGCTTGGACCAGGTCTGCAACAAAAAGGATGACTGCGGGGACAATTCTGACGAGGAGGAATGTGGTGAGCGGTCCATAACATTTTTGTTTGTTTGTTCATAGTAGTCCAAAATGAAAATCAGGCAAAACTTCTCTGGCGTGTAATTTAAGGTTTGGCTTGTACTATGAGCCTGGTGCTAAGTAGATGCTAAGGCTGAACATTCTGAGTTTGAGTAGTGTTCCTTTGTTTGTTTAGTTTGTTTGTTTGTTCATAGTAGTCCAAGTGAAAAAATCCAGTGAACATCAGGCAAAGGTTCTCTGGCGTGTAGTTCAAGAGTTGGATTGTGCAAAGTAGATGCTAAGGCTGAAAATTCTGAGTTTGAGTAGTGTTTCTTTGTTTGTTTGTTCGTTTGTTTGTTTGTTCATATTTACTCACCAATCTGTGTTCTCCATACCTTTGGACTTTGTGTGGCTGGTGGTTCTGGCATTGACGCGTGTGTGTTGGATGGGTTGTGTGTTTGATGTGGCGCGCTGGCTTCTGTGGATTGAATGACGGATGCTCTGCATTGGACGGGCCCAAATCCAGAGGTGATATCGGGCCGCCCCACGCCGTGTGGCAAGACGGAGTGGACGTGTGGGAACCAGCGCTGCATCCCCATGCAGCTTCAGTGTGATCTGTTTGATGACTGCGGAGATGGGTCAGATGAGAGAGACTGCAAGGCCAGTAAGTGATACAGAGTGGAAGTGTGTGTGTGTGTGTGTGTGTGTGTGTGTGTCTGTGTCTGTGTCTGTGGTTGTGTCTGTGGTTGTGTGTGTGTGTGTGTCTGTGGTTGTGTCTGTGTCTGTGTCTGTGTCTGTGTCTGTGTCTGTGGTTGTGTCTGTGGTTGTGTGTGTGTGTGTGTCTGTGGTTGTGTCTGTGTCTGTGGCTGTGGTTGTGTCTGTGGTTGTGTGTGTGTGTGTGTGTGTGTGTGTGTGTCTGTGTCTGTGGTTGTGTCTGTGTGTGTGTGTGTGTGTGTGGTTGTGTCTGTGTCTGTGTCTGTGTCTGTGTCTGTGTCTGTGTCTGTGTCTGTGTCTGTGTCTGTGTGTGCTTATGTGTGTTGGCATACAAATGCAGTACATCCACATACAAAGTAAAAAGACTCACACACAAATACAAACACAAAGCCTCACATATGCAAACACAGACTCAGTCACCAACCGACACACACACACACACACGCACACACACATACAGGCTTTTTTTTATTTCCGCAGTCACCAACAAACATTATTTCCAGCACATTTCTACAGAGCTGTCTCTACAAATAAATCATTCCACCCATCACCCACCACTCCACCACATGGCTCCTTGGTGTTCGCTCAAACCCAGTGTCTGTTTTTTTTTTCTCCCTCACTTCTTTCCTCCTTTCCACGAGGAGATAAATATTCCATTTGCATTCGCTTTGTACTCTGCGCGGGGCATCAAAGACGCGGTGTAGGCCCCTTGCTGGCAAAGGCTGGGGAAGTGCATGTTTCTCTGTTTCCGGCTATCAAACTCCCCCCCCCCACACTCACAAACCCCCCACACACACTCTCTCTTCTCTTCCCCTTGCAGTCTCGAGCGGTGATCTGTGCGGGAAGAGGACCAACCCGTGCGGGGAGGAGGCTGTTTGCAATCAGACAAACACCAATGCAATTTGCCA
Source organism: Clupea harengus (assembly GCF_900700415.2). Taxonomy (NCBI): domain Eukaryota; kingdom Metazoa; phylum Chordata; class Actinopteri; order Clupeiformes; family Clupeidae; genus Clupea; species Clupea harengus. The sequence continues at coordinate 9,869,827 of NC_045153.1, forward strand.
GTGCAAACTTGGCTTTCAGAGGAACCAGAGTAGCAAGCAGTGTGAAGGTAGGCTAGTGGATTCAGCCACCAACTCGTGCTTTGGGTAGCAGTCACCGTATTTTAACCATATTATAACCAGTAGGTGCTAATACATGCATACATACAGTACATACATGCATACAGTCACACACACACACACACACACACACACACACACACACACACACACACACACACAAATACATACATACATACATACATACATACATACAATCATTCCTATGGACAAACATCGGTGCTAGGCTTGCATAAGAGATAAGAGTTGAAAGAATGGCAAGAGGGGCATCCAGTCATATGTTTGTTTGTTGAATTTGACAACCCTGTCCTCAATCCCAAACAGTGATTAAGCAACCAATGGCAGAAGAACTTCACCAAGCAGTTTTTAAATGAGCCAGTCAATACTGGAATGATCCAGCTGAAATTAATAAATGCCATCGGAAATTACACTATTTTACCTATCATCACTTTTACTATCATCTTCATAAACAGATGTTGTTGCTCTCTTTTTTTTCCAGAAATTGATGAGTGCCTGCAGTTTGGCACGTGCTCTCATTATTGCACAAACACTAAAGGATCATATAAGTGCACTTGTGACCGAAATTTCAAAGATATCAATGGAAACTGTGAAGCAAAAGGTAAGGATCAATGATTTCTCATCGACACATTTTTTTTACCCCCTTTTCCTTTACCCACCAATCCATTTTCATCTCCTCACATGCAATTAAACTTTCTGACGAGCGCCTGTTTAGTCATTAATCAGCTAATCACGGCAGCATGACACAGTCATCTCCTAGGGTTTTATTTCGTTTTTTCAGAAGTGCCCTGCTTTATTGATAGCTTTTTCCAAATCGCATTGCTATGACCCTCAGAGGAGCAAGCACATTATGCAAAACAGTCACATATAATTCTACTTTTTCCAAGTGCTAAGTTGTTGCATCAGCAAGCATCAGCAAGCAACTCTGTAATCAATAGTCCCTTTTTTCACGTTTATCTCAGAAGACATGCACCCTGCCAGAATTAAAGTGGCCACTTTCGATGTTAAACACGAAAGCTGGTATGAAGGACTGTTGACACAAATTGCCCAGAAATTATATTGCTTTTAGTGTCAAATAAGAGGGCCTTCAAAACTATTTTCTTTGCAGTTACACCCATTAAGTGAAACATCATTTCTGTTGTTCAAAATAAACATTTCCATACATTATTTTAAGTCACTGTAATGTATGTATTGATAGTATATAATATATTCCCATAATCTTGTCACCCTGTATTATAAAACTGTAACAACTGTTAATTGCATTATAATCATAGCTTTGTATAGACTTTCTATTTTAGTGTGTTAATGTTATTGAATTACATACTACATGTTAAATTAATGCTAATCTAGAGGAGTTCATCTGTGATTGAAATTGTCAAAACTGTCAAACTGTCTTAAACCCTAAATGGAATTTAGCCACTTTTCATTTTTTTTGCATATTAATAACTCAACGGGCAGGACCAGAAGATCGAGTGCTCCACATAGCTAATGACACTGAAATCCGAAGTTTTGTGTATCCGTTTAACCAGAGCCATGGACACAAACTACTCACTCGCATCGAGGAAAATGCCCGCATCATCGGGATGGATGCTCTGTTGCACCAACAAAAGTTTATCTGGGCTACCCAATTTAATCCGGGTGGACTTTTTTACAGAGAAATCTCTGACAGAAGTCAAACTAAAACTAATGTCGGGATCATAGTAAGTATGTGCGAGAAGAGTTCCAAGAGAGGCATACTTTTGACGGGTTGAACTGGTCGTCGACTGCCTGCGGATCACAGCGGCAGTGTTGGGGTGCGACTCCGATGAGTCAAACGTCCATTGTCAGGCGTTGGCATCACAATGAAATTCATGTGTATGTGTCGTCGGGCCTTGTTATCTACACCGCACCTCGGCAAAATGCAGTTAGGCGCTATGACTTGCTCGTATTGAATTACGCCCATGAGCTCGTCGAGATTAAATTCATAACTCACCGAGTCACGTCTCTCATTTACACTCCGCCAGGAAAAGCGAGGCAGTAGCAAGGTGCCACACACTCGTTGTTATCATATAGATTGTTCTAGAAAATATCCTGAGCTTCCTCAGCTCATGCTCCGTTCTCGTCATTATCTTTGAGGCTGAGATAGTTGGTAAGTAAAGGAAAGTAGTCTGCCATGAAATAAATTGGACATTTTTTCCCAGTGTCATCTTTACTCTCTCTCTCTTTCTCTCTCTCTCTCCACAAATGCATTTGTGGAATGAATAACGGAGGGAAATTGGCTTTTCTTTCTCTTCAGTCATATTTAAGAATATCTTTCATTTGTATTATTTCTTCAGGGCCTTGTTCTGAGGAAATGAGAATTTCAATCATTCAGACCCCCTCAACCCCTCAATTTAGCAAGTATTACCTGCACTCACAGTGACATGTATAATTTAGAGTGCTTATTGTTCATCAGTTGTAACCAAGGCATGATTTTTTTTTTCTTTTTTTATTCAGTGTGTGTCAGACCTATGACTGTTCATTATTCTCCAAAACTGTATGAGTTATAGTTCAGGAACCTCAATCATGGCAACTACTTTGTGATGACTGGACTAGAACTTTCCATGTATTCAGAGGGAGAGTATGGTCAGACAACTCCGCAGTGCATTAAAATACAAAGTGCCCAACTTTACACAAGTAGAAGCTAGTAATGGATCATATCTGGGTCCGATCAGTGCCGAATCGGTTGCAGAGTTTGCCGCTACGCACTGTTCAGGCCACTACATCATGGACAGCTCTTTGTGATGAGTTGAGCAGAATTCTTTTTCGACATCCTCAGGAAGATTGGGGGGGGGGAGGGGGTCATGCAAAAGGCAGTGCAGCATATCGTGTCACAATATACGTCCCCACAGTATCCTCCAAATGTCTCTGGCAGCCTCTGGATCAGAATGGTCTCTGATGTGGCATTGATCGTTGACCGAGCTACTTCAGAGACCGCTGCAATCACCAGTAGGTAATGCCCACGCCGTCAGTCCTTTGACACATGCTGTAACAGGTCATGACTCGGCCACCTGTTCAACCACGTCACCAGTATGCTCCAGAGAACTTGTACGGAGCTTTTTCTCCTATTTTTTTTTGCTATTTCTATTTTCTTCCCTTATCTCTTTCCTGAAGTGTTACCATATTTTACAATACAGTGAGTGGCACCGTGACTCCATATGAATGAGCTTTTCTTTTCACCTGGCTGCCCCCCTTTGCAGTGTCCAGACTTCAGGAGACCCAGAGACGTGGCGGCAGACTGGGTAACGGGAAACATATATTGGACAGATCACTCACGGATGCACTGGTTCAGTTATTACACAGCCCACTGGACCAAACTGAGATACTCGATTAACGTGGGTCAACTCAAAGGCCCGAACTGCACCCGGCTGATAACGGACATCGCAGGCGAGCCGTACGCCATCGTGGTCAATCCAGCCAGAGGGTGAGGCGGCGCCTTTATTCCCTTTTCTCTTTGGCTCTGCCACTCGTCAAGACAAGAGACCCCTTACACTGTCTCAAAAATAGACTTCCTGTGAGATGTTTATGTGTATTTTTGTTTTGAGGATTATGTTTTTTTGCCTTGAAACTTCATGTATGATTCTTTTTGAATGAGTATTTTTGGATGAGGTTGACATTGATATCTGTATTCTTATACATGCATTTACAGAATGATGTACTGGTCAGTGATTGGTGACCGGTCACATATAGAAGAGGCAGCCATGGATGGCTCTATGCGCAGGGTGCTTCTGGATAAGAAACTTAGGAGACCCACAGGTATCAGCATGTTGTTATATGTCATTCTTACAGTGTTTGTAGGCTGCATTAATGCATATGAGTATGCAGAGAATGTACAGGATGTATGGATGGAAGGAAGGAAGGAAGGAAGGATGGATGAACAAATGATATGTATGTACATACTAGTTCTTTACATCTTAGCATTGGAATTTTTAGACATCATTTCAATACGAATAGTTAAAAAGTGTTAGAATATTGCAAGACTCTGTGGCATTCTCTCACTGTTTCTAAACAATGATATTTGAAAAGCTTAAATTGATAGAACAGTCACCCTGATGCTAAACTGCATGTTATTGTCATATCTTTGCATTTTTGCATTTGAGATAGGAAAAAGTTTGAATTGGCGGAGATTCATTTTCACAAGGCTATTTTGTTTCAACCTACTTTTTCTAGGTTTTGTACCGTATCTTTGCAGAAGTATTGAAGTTTTTGAAAGAGTCACCCAAATGCTAAAGTGAAGTAAAGCAAAGTGCTAATAAGATGGTTTCCTTTCACCTTACCCTGACTATCTGTGTGGGACCTGGATCTATGACCTGGAAAAAGAATAGAATATTTTGAAGCAGTCGTGGAGCAATGTGCTTTTCTGCCAAACCGGCAGACTGTCTCGTTGTGTGGAGACGAGAGCACAAACAAGCATCCTCTGCGCTGACCTTCTTTGTGGTGAAGGACCTAAAAACCTGCCATGGGGGGGAGAACAGCAGATTCATCATCTCAGGAAAAAGTGCACCTCCGACTCTTTCTCGTCCTCCACCCGCGGAGACGTTACGGAAACATAAATAGATATTCCGGAGCTCGCATTAGGATAATTACTCAATAACTCTTGTTTTAAGCATAAAATAAATCGAGGTGATTAGTCTTCGTGATGGCCCGAGATCACTGTTCAAATTAGGCCAGAGAAGTCCAGCACCGCCGTACCCGGCACAGGAAGTTTGTCAGCTGTTTACTTTCGACAGGAGACACTAAGCACATTGCAAACCTTTTGTCTGACCCTCTGAATTTCATTTTCAGCTCCTCTACGCTTCTCTTTGCCCTATCCTGCTCATCAGTATGTAGCATCAGCCACTCCCCAATCCCCCATGCCACAGACCAGGCCTAGTTCTTTAACAGTGACCGAGCAATTTACGCGACTGTTTTTATAAATAAATAAACAAACAATAAATAAATAAACACAGTTGATGACCTCTGGCTCTAAGACTTGGAGGCATCATTATTGATTTGCCCATTGAATTCATACGGCAAATAAATCTCCTCTCTTTTCTCTATCTCTCTCTCTCTGTCTTTCTCTCTTTCTCTCTCTCTCTCTCTCTCTTTTTCTCTTTTTATCCCTACCCAGGCCTGACAATCGATTACTTCACTCAGCGTCTGTACTGGGCAGATGCGGAGCTGGCCACCATTGGCAGTGTGCGGTTTGATGGATCAGATCCCCAGGAGTCTATCGGAGGCAAATACGGTAAGATAAACAGGCCCAGTCAATATGGGGTGGGGGTGGGGGGGCAGGCTAGGGGCAGGTGTCCAGGGGGAGTCTGCGTTGAGATGAATGACCTACGTTAGCATCTGTGCTCTGTGCTCTGTGCTCTGTGCTGCATTAACCCTCCTATTATGTTTGGGGTCAATTTGACCCCATTCAATGTTTAACATCTCTAAATAAATGTTTGACATCATTTTTTTTGCTTCATATTTAATGACTTTTCCTAATTTAATGGGGACAACTGGGTAAAGACAAAATTAACATGATGATATGTTTTCAATGTCCTGTACACATACTTTACGCATAGGTGTTGTTTGGGGTCAATTTGACCCCAGGCTGTTTTAATTGTATAAAATATATAAGAAATATCAACTTTTTTCATCACATTGTTACTTTTCTTGATAAAAGAAATAGTTTTTTATTCAAAATGTTATAGATAACAATAATATGTATTTAGAAATAATATGAAGCCATAAAAACACCAGAAGGATATTTCTTTCCAATTTTAAGTCAATCAGTGAGATTTTATGGGGATCTGCATATTTCTCCATAGTCGCGTAACATGTATTCTAGATGTATAAAGGGGTTGGGTGGGGGTATGGTTTTATTTTTAAGGGCTATTTAGGTAGTCAACAAACAAACCTAAAGTACCTGACACAAAAACTTGGGTAAAAAAAAAGAATTATAATAATTTTTTGGAGGTTTAAATTACTGGGGTCAAATTGACCCCAAGCATAATAGATGTGGGTAAAATTTGAACATAATAGGAGGGTTAATAAAGCGGATCATTTTAGGATAGAGAAAATTCTGGAAAGATGTCCTCATGAAATATGGATACTGTCAATGCCACTGATTTAAACGGTTTTGGGGGAGGTGATGCAACAAATGCAACCTAACTATCTGTTTTTTGGCCTGACACATTCCAGGGATTCCAAATCCATATAGAATCGATTTATTTGAGGACTTCATCTATGGAACGGGTCTGAAGAATGAGGTCTTCAGGATACACAAGTATGGAAAACAGCAGATGGAGCTTCTGGACCTGGGTGTGGAGAAAGCCACAAACATCATGGTGTCCCATCGGTACAAGCAACAGGAGGGTAAGTCAAAGATAATTTAAGATTTTAAAGATTTTACTAAACCAGTCTGTCATAAGTCTGACACACTCCTGTCGTTATGTCACCGTAACTGCCATAACCTGTCATGTCCGCTGACATTCCAGAAAGATGTTTCGATTGTCGCTTAACATCCCAGGACCCCGTTTAATCTCACACGCGATAGCAGCCAACACAATGACGATACGCCTGGAACAGAGTGATGACACAAAGCGCCTCATTTACTAACATTGCGACCGCAGCTTAATCTGCGCCTTTGCCAAACCGCAAATAACGCACGGTATTTTGCATCCTATTTATCAAACAAGAACATCGCCGCGTCATCTGCGCCTAACACCGCCCATTAGTGTGATTTAGCACTCCGCTAAAATAGGGAAGAAAGAGCCTACGTGTTCCACCATGGATGATGAGCTAAAATTTAAATTAGAGCTTTTGGTTCACGAGGTTATAGCAAACTAACCCAGGTAAATATAGAAACTCATAAATATTTCTCTGTTTAGCCCTTCCGTCTACATTAAAAGTTGTGATCACTTTGAATTGAAGACTGTCTTTTATTGGTGAGCTGATTTTGGGAAATTCAACTTTTCAGCGAACATTGAGTTTCTGGGTTGCTATGGTTACCCCTCAGGGTGCCTGTGCAGCTTCATATTAACGAGTTTATGTTCACAATTTCATATTCACACATATTAACATGAGTTCATCACACACAGGCAACTACAAACTGTTAATATAGTTCCCTAAGCTAGAGATAGCTAGGATAGTTAATAGCCAGGTTAACTGCTCCATAGCATCCCGTTAAATAGTCTGGTAGGAATACACGACACCCCTTACTTTAAAACGGCGCATTCCAACACTGAAAACCAGGCTTTTCAAAAATGCTGCCCTAGGCAGATACATTTGAAAACTGGAGTTGTAGCGTGGACAGGGCAGAGACAACTGAAATGTTCAGACGTTCGGTTTGCTTGAACTATGTGTGAAAATACGGTTTAAAGTAAACCATACAATGACCAACAATTCTGGGTAAAGCGTGGCCGAACAGCTAGCTGGTGGGACAATTTTGTATATGCCTATATTAAATGATATATCAAATAAAAACATTTAAAAAAAATAATATTTCTGATGTTCGTATTTTTCAAATTTATCGCAGGCACATAGTTTTCATTTAGCAGCTGATATGTCATGCTAAAAACCTCTTGTTTCATTACTAATAGGGTACATAATTAGGCGCACTTTACCCATCTCCTCCCATCTCTTTACGACGAACACCCACTTTCCCTTATACACTCCCAGCAGCGGTAATCTAAAGTGCGCCACCTTTGATAAATACGGTTTTAGGTTTTTACCCGCTATTTTAGTAAATGAGGCCCAAAGTGTTTCCGGAGTTTCCATCTTTAATATATATTTTTAATTTTGAATAATTTCACTCAAGTTCAGTAGTTGTAGTATGTTTCACCGGGTGAGTGATGCTGTTTCAATATCTGTCAGGTGTATGCAGAAAATCCATAAAGTTCCTCAAAAAAAAAAAAAAAAAAAAAAAAAAGCAAGCAAGAAGCAGTATACACAGCGCTTGAATGGAGGCCAGTGTGATGTTTTTAATAAAACTCTTTTTCCCCCACCACTGCTGACATAAACTCTGATGAAGGTCAGTTTTGTAATGTCTGTCAGAAGCTAGTCTAGTTTCGAGGATTGAAATTAAAGTTTGTGAACGGTTACAAAAACGAAAGTGTAGTTGAAGTGGACAAAGTGCAGCTGGAGTGGAGATGTATAACTGCTAACAATTGCTGTCAACATTAACAGTGATTTTCTTCTCCGCTCAGTGGGGAATATCTTGTGCGTTAGAAAAATCAACAAACAAATGCAACCTTGTTATCTCTATTAAGCCATAACCAAGAGGCCTCTCACCCTGTCCAGCATGTTGCGCAGCGTCTCCGAGTTGCTATCTGTTTTCCAGTACACTATCAGCATGAAATACAAGAGGACCTTCACTCTTCACGCTTGCACTCCCCTTCGTACCACAGACCCCTTGATCTGTTTCAGTGGGCCTTCCTTTGCTATTTGTGATCCCCGTTGAGTTAAAGGCCTGGTGGTCCTCGCTCCGATCCCTCGCGCCCCGGCCTTGCCTTGTCGCACAGACAGCTGATGGCATCCCTGCAGACTCATTAGGCCAGTGAGATCCAGTCTGGGGAAGGAGTCGGTGCACTACCAGCAGAAGCTGAGAGCAAAGTTTGATGTCTTCAGCAAATCACTGATGGTGCGCCCCGCTCGCCCGGCCGCTGCGCTTTTTTCTTTTCTTTTTTTCCTCTTTTTCTTTTGAAAACCAGCTCGGCGTGTTTGTCCTCCCGAAGATGCCTCTGCGAACTTTGAAAGTGTGGGTGTTTGGCCTTGGCATTTGGAACAGATTAGGTTTATTAGGCCTGAACCACTTCTGTTTTTATATTACGTGTATATGATATTGTGTTTTGGCATTTATTTGTGTGTATTGATCTGCTCATTTAGATTTTTTTTCTTCATTTCAGTAGATGAAAATGGGTTTGAGATGAAATCGTAAAGTCAAGATCACTGTCTGCCATGAAGTCTGATAATAAGGACTCAGAGAAATGTGGATTGCTCATTTCCATTTGAATGGCCATTTTTGGAACTAGCACATTCTCGCTTTCTTCAGGAAAACTAAAATATGAAACAAATGAAAACATTAGATTCTTAATTTTCATTAGAGGTAATTTTGAAACAAATTAATAAAGCATTCTTGCTTTCAAAACTAATTTAGACAAGAAGGCCTGATATGGAGCTTGAAGATGTATTTTTATTTTCATAGGATTCTTCACTGACAGTGAAAGTCATATAAACAAGAAGGTTCAAAAAGAAGCAGATAGAGGATGTTGTTTTCTTTCCTTTGACAGCGAATGCTCTGTGTGTCCGTAGGATTGTCAAACCCGTGCCTGAAGATGTCCTGTGACTTCCTGTGTCTACTGAACCCCACCGGAGCCAGGTGCACGTGCCCCGAGGGCAAGAGTCTCATCAACGGCTCCTGCACAGACCCCAATATCTCAGGTAGCCCCAGGAGACCCCGGCACACCCCTGCTCCTCACGCACATCTGTTTGTGTTTTTATTATTATTCCTCTCAAAGACCTGGGACAAGATTATTTGTGTATTTACACATGTCAATTTGCCGAAATTATGAATGGGGTGGGGGGTGTTAATTTGGGAGTTTGACGCGCCACCGCTGAGGGGCAGGAGGTGGAGGGAAGGGAGGTGGTCTAGGGAGGGAGAGCGAGAGCGAGAGGCTCGGCAGTTTTCCAAGAAGCAGATTACCCAGATGTTTTTGGCGTCACGCCTGTGAATCTGAATCGTGATCTGGTTGGGCTTCAGGTGTTATTTTCTGCTCTTGAGGATTACAGATCAGAGGAGAAGGCGGCGAGGCCAGGGCAGAAATACAAACATTGTTGTGTTTTTTTTTAATGTTTTAATTAAAGATCATTATCGGCTTGAGTCATGTGTCACATTTAATGGCACGGTGAAAGATGGGCATAGAGCAGGTTCGCAATTAAAAATGACAGACGGGGATTAACCTTTGCAGAATGAAAGGCTAAATAGCACCTGTTTGTGTTCACCGGGAACCAAATGGAAATATTTTAATAAGCCATAAAAAGGCTTCCTCTCTGGACTGAAATACAGACATCTCTTTGGAACAGAGCATAATGGCCAATATGAAGAATTGGTCACTGTCGTGGACTGTTGTTTCAACAGAGATTTGTGTCAGGTCAGGTGTTCCACTGATAGCTTAACTCAATTTAGTTGTAAATGTGACCCACACCACCAAAGGGATGCACATGTTTCCAAGTGTGCTAAACACGCCGGCTTCTCTCTGGTTGCCTGCTACTGTATCTCCGTGATTATTTATTTTTTTCTGATGTGTCCCCCCCTCTCACTCTCACTCTCATCTCCCTACCATTCCCCATCCCCTCTAAGGTAAGGAACCTGATAATGTCATGCAAATGTTTTCGTTTTATTTGCCTTTTGATGTTTGATACAACCTAATCCAGCAGTTAAGTCTGCACACTCTCTTCATGTCTGCTCGACAGGAACTGCTTAAGGCAAGGCTACGATATGATAAACAGCCCAGTCATCTGCGTATGGCTTGGCCAGCCTGCCCTATAATGGAAGATAATAATTGCCACTTTACATTCATGGATTTGCATTGTTGGGGTCCACAGGCTAAAGGGATCTGCACTGCATGGAAATTATCTCTCAGATTGAACATGACCGGAAAACCAACTTTTTGATAGGTGGCATGATGGCAAGGTTGAGGCTGTGTGTTTTTGTGTGTGTGTGTGCGTGTGTGTGTTAGTGTGTTTGTGTGTGAGAGAGAGTTTGTGTTATGTATTGTGTGTATGTTCATATGTCTTTTTTCATGATCTCTGCACTTGCTCTGTGGCACTTGCACTTGCTCTGTTGCAGGAGTGTGTGAGTGAGTGTGTGTGTGTGTGTGTGTGTGTGTGTGTGTGTGTGTGTGTGTGTGTGTGTCTGTATTTGCCCTGACCCTGTGGAATGCTGGTGCGTGTTGCAGGTGTGTGTGTGTGTGTGTGTGTGTGTGTGTGTGTGTGTGTGTGTGTGTGTGTGTCTGTATTTGCCCTGACCCTGTGGAATGCTGGTGCGTGTTGCAGGTGTGTGTGTGTGTGTGTGTGTGTGTGTGTGTGTGTGTGTGTGTGTGTGTGTCTGTATTAGCCCTGACCCTGCTGTGGTATGCTGGTGTGTGTTGTAGGAGAGCTGTGTGTGTGTGTGTGTGTGTGTGTGTGTGTGTGTGTGTGTGTGTGTGTGTGTGTGTGTGTGTGTGTGTGTGTGTGTGTGTGTGTGTATTAACCCTGACCCTGGTGTGTGTTGTAGGAGAGCTGTGTCGGCCTGCCTGTGAGAACGGAGGCCGCTGCCTGGCCAATGAGAAGGGGGGGATGCGCTGCTACTGCTGGCCTGACTTCTCCGGAGAGAGATGCGAGGTGAACCACTGCACAGACTACTGCCTCAACGGAGGCACCTGTGTGGGCTCGCCCCTCGGTAGGTGTACTGTGTGTGTGTGTGTGTTTCCATCATTATAATAGCATAAAAGATGCATTTTGTATTTCAAAAAGTGGTCTGTAATCATTTTTCTCTGAAAGGCCTTAACATTCAACACGAAATCCCTTCAAAGCAGGAGGTTTCAAAAGCTTTCATCAAAGAACACTATTTCAAGGGTTCTGTGAAGGACTTTAAGGGATCTTCTATGGGGACAAAGATCTTTTTTTTTCTAAGTGAGCAGGCCGGGTACAAAATGGCAAACTCCCTTGCCTTCTGGACCATATGCCGCTTCAGGAGATTCACAATGGGTGTACTCTAAGTGCAATGCAATAGCCTGAAATCATTTCAGTAGTGTGTGTTTGTGCGTGTGTGTGTGTGTGTGTGTGTGTGTGTGTGTGTGTGTTTTTGCATGTGTGTGTGTGTGTGTTTGTGCGTGTGTGTGTGTGTGTGTGTGTGTATGTGCGTGTGAGAGGCTAAGGCTTTCTGAACTTTGTTTGTTATGATGATGTGTTGATTGTTTGCCATCACAAAGGGCATAAATGATCAGTCATCTTCCCCCCGGTCGATTAAACGTTGCTATTCTGTGCAGATGTTGCCCAGTAAGTGGTCGGTCGCCCTAATTAAGATTGACGGGGACCCATCAGTTCTCAGGCACTCCTTTCGGATTCGTATGGGACTTGGTGACAGTCCTGCACGAGACAGGGGATGACTCATGGACAGGCCTGGTCCTAAGCATCTGGGACAGATCTGGGCCAACTCTCGCTGCGAAGACAGCTGTTATCTTCGGCCATAGCAGCACTTTTATCCTGGGAAAAGCATTTAAAGTTGTATCAAAAGCACAATTGCACTAGGGATCATAGGAATAAAATAAAAAAGTAATAATCTAAAATGAATCTAAAGTCAACTAAAACTCAAACTAATCTAAAAAGATATCTAGTAGATCATCTCTAATATTGGCCTGCGCCTTCAATAATATTGATAATTCACCAATGCATGATATTTGCATATAATTGTAATAATACAATATAATAATATAATAATACAATACAATTTCAATATAAAACATTTGTACAGAACATTGTAATTCAGTGCAGCATACTAACTGAATTTGGCCTCACTGTGTTTAACTCCAGAGACATTTGGAAACCTGGTCTGTAGTTGAAAAGTGTTTCTGTTTTCCCTTCTCCAGGGCGTCCGACGTGTCACTGTGCGATGGGCTTCACCGGCGCGAACTGCGAGCGGCGCGTCTGTGACAACTACTGTCTGAACGGCGGCACGTGTGAGGTCAGCACCGGCAACCAGCCCACCTGCCGCTGCTTGGCGGAGTACACCGGGGATCGCTGCCTCTACCGTGAGTCACCGACAGGCCTCTGGGCTTGGTTCTGTTTGCCGTGCTCAGGGGATCCAGCGGGTCGGTCCCGAAGGGGGGAGGGGGGGGGCGCTAGTCACACTGGCTCCCGAGCCGGGCTCAATCACTAAGGTGCCTTCAAAGGCTCCCTAGCCAGGCTCAATCACTAAGGTGCTTTCAAAGCCAGATGGCAGAATGTTGGATTATGGGCCATCCACTCCCATCCCTGGTGCCTCCAATTGTTGAATCTAGGGTGCACACATTCTATTAAGTTGAATCCAGGGTGCACACATTCTATTATGTTGAATCCAGGGTGCACACATTCTGATATTTTGCTTGATTGGACATTGCACATTGTGTTGATGACATTTGGAGATGCAAATCAAATGGGCACATTTTACACAGTTTATTTTTTTTGCTCATTGTGAGATATCCAAACATGTCATTTGCTTCTTAACTACCAATATATTCCATCCAGTTGTTACCCCAGGCCAGCTTTTACATGCCGTAATTTTCTGTTATTTGTTTTCAGTTTTAACCTTGGACTTTATGAATAATGGGTGTGGCAAAAAAAGCAGCACCTCCCCCCCCCCACCCCCCTTATTGAGGCACCAATTCCAAAATGATGACCAGAATCGAAAACAACACAATCTATTTTTTTTCCTTAAAAAGGGCCACTGCCTCACAACAAACAAAGGATCCGTTTGAGTTCCTTTTGCCCGCAGTGACTTCTAAATGCCACCCTAAACACCTAGAGGTTCCTCTGCTCTCCGCTGATAAAATATTTCCTCTGTTAGAACGCCTTTGTTATTATAATTTGTGGGAAAACAATTTTATCTGGGCAACATGAATGCATTTTCCACTGCTGAGCACCCAAGGGGTGACACGTTTTCATCTCTGTACCAGCAGACATTTGATGCGGGTAATTATGTCTCATTAAATCTCGGTGAAATTCCAATTAAACTGCAGATCATACAGAGGGAATTTGCCTGCCGAAGTCCTCATTAAAAAAAAAAAATCACAAGTTTATTTCTTTATCTCGTTATTTATTTCTTTAGTTATATATGTGTTTTCTTCCCACCTCTGCCTCCTTCCGACAGACATCTGTCATCATTACTGCGTCCACTCCAAGGCCTGCACCCTGTCCAGCTCTGGCCACGTGGAGTGTGTGTGTCCGGCGCGATACGAGGGCAGCAAGTGTGATGTTGACAAGTGCCAGAGGTGTCACGGGGCTCCATGCATCATAGACAGTGACACCGGCGAAGTGGCCTGCAAGTAAGCAGTCTTCTGGGAGCTAACAACTTCACACATACTTCACAGTGGCAGTGGGTGCTACATTAGCTTTGTCTGAGTGTTTTATGACATCAGTATCAACGGGTGAGTTTGAAAGTAATGGTGATGGAAATGGAGACTTTGAAGGCCTTTATACTCCTTATACTCCATAGTTATCATTAGTTGCTGGTAGTTTAGTTGAATCAAACAAAGAGTTGCCATCACCTTTCATATGATGTTGTTCAGATGATGAATTTCAGGCCATGTAATACAGTATGTATGGCAAGGAACACATTCCATTGTGCAGCTCTTTAGGCCCAAGGATAGTAACCCCATTGCTATGAGATTCAGAATGACGTTTAAAGACTAATTTGAATGATTAAATTCAATTCTGTATCTAACTTATTTCGAAGCCCCTAAAAATATAGTGTATAACACCACTTAGTGTGCAAGGGAACTCATATATTTGCAGTGACACCATTAGCTCTCAGACTTCAATTTTGATCTTCCACCTGCTTCTCGCGGAGTCAGCAAACTGTGCAGGGCCAGCGGCACAGTTCTGTGCAGCAGGTAGTTCGGTCTAGTAGGTGTCACTATTACCTGGTGTTTGAGCATAGCCCTTGGCACTCTCTCTCTCTGATGTCCCTCTCTCAGCTGCACGACCGGCAGAATAGCGCCCAGCTGTCAGCTCTGTGATGGCTACTGCTACAACGGGGGCACCTGTCACCTGGATCCAGACACAAATCTGCCCTTCTGCCAGTAAGTAATTACTCCATGGCTGCTTTTTGAACCAGCTGAAGCTGCGCTCCACTGACACCCAATTCCCTTTCAATTATACCCTAAGCAGCTTGTAAACTCTGATCGTAAGTGTGGTGATGGTGTTGATACTGTTAGACAGGGCAGTTTAGAGGAGCAAAGGGACAGAATATGAGTGGATGACGTACCCTCGGTAGGATACACAGGTTTTTTTTAGAGAGTTACTGCCATAGTTAAAAAGAAAAATTTAAACACACAACCTTGAAAACAAGTGTTGTCAAACCTTTTTTTTCATTTTCAGGTTGCGATTGAAATTACAATATCAACAGGGCAAGCATTTTGTGTTTATTTTGTGTAAAGTTTTTTTTTTTTTCTTTACTTCAGACAGAACTGCTGAAATGGAAATTGTCTCACTCCATAAACATGTTTTGAGTTTTACTAAGATTATCTTTTCCAATCATCCTTTGTAGTTTGAATGCCACGTGCAGATATTCGACTATGACTGACACAATCGAGAGGAAGGAATCAATTTCTATGCAAATGATCTCATCTCATTTTCTGTAAGGTTAACAGATCTCGATAATGTGGTTTATTCAATGGCTTTGAGGCACAGCAAACCTGTGGGATGATGGATTTGTCATTGTCAAGAAATCATAATGTTTGACCTTCCACTCTAACGTTTGTAAATGAACGTCTCATCACAGTCAGTGATAACAAACAGAGAAATGAGAATCACCCATCTCTGGCGCTAATGGGCTTTGACGCCCTCCTCTGCTGGGGTATTCCATGTCTCTCATCTCTGTGATCATAATGATCCAACAGGATTACACAGTGTTGTGAACATTACATATGGAAATACGACATGCTTATCAGCTTTGAGTGTTTTTTCCTGTGACCAGTCAATCAAATATTTCCAAAGATTTCTTTTCATGTCAGCCCTATGTCTTTTGATTCTGTTGTTAATACTGTGTTTTTGCATTAGATAACCACTAAAATGTCCTGTTCATTTGCTTATATACAGAATATTTTTTATATTGCTTGTTTTAATGCACATATGAAAAGTACAGACAGTGTAAGAAAATAACCTAGGCTACCACTATTGCATAATAACCGTGCACTGCTTGTGTGGAGAAAACCTTGAGGGAATAAGCAGTGTTGCCAACATAGCAGATTTGATGTAGTGATCTCTACTGAGAAAGCGATGCTGGAGGGGGGTGCACTTTAGGTCAGCCTACTTTGATTTTACCATAGGCTTTAGAAATACTCTGTGTTGCATGAACAAAAATGATGGGTAGTTCTGGTAGGTTGTTGAATTTCATGTATGCAGGCATTTGAGATCTGGCAGCTACCCAAAACTGAGGTCTGGCAGCTAGCCAGAATTGGACCTGACTTCCAGCATGAGTGCTCTCTCAAGCATGCAAAATGTTATGAAATAGAACAAGATTATGGAATAAAGTAGCTTTTGGTGGTAGACCAGTTTGTAAATTAGTGTTATCCCCTTATCAAGAAAATTGGCAGTTAGCTTGTATGCTATTTAGTACAGTCATTGAATACATAACTAACCTTGGTTCCAACCAGCAATTTCTTTCCTGAAAAAGTATTGTGTACATGCTACTGCTTTTGTGTCTGCTAGTCCATATAATGTTATCTAGGGAGGAGAGAGCCACGGAAAGGAGGCCTTAGTGACAGCCAGCACCTACTGAATGAAAAGTCCAGTAATTCCATTGTGGACAATAAGCCTTGGTACACAGCACTTTGAAACATACTTTGTATTGCTGGCCAGGGTAGCTTAGAGCATGGATTGTTGGCACTTGAGATGACTACGTACACAACCATGTTTGGACAGAACAAATATGCCCATTCCACACACACATACTACATCATTTAGCACAATTGAATGCCTTTTAGATCAGGCGCCAGAACCTTCCCTTTGTAAGCGGTTAACAGCATTGCTTGCAAGAAGACCTTTGAGTTGCATGGACAAAGCATTACAAAGAGCAAAGACATTTTTGTTGCCTAAATGTGTCTTTATTTAAACCATTCATTTGAAAGGAACCAATGGATAGAGGGAGTGTTATACACTGTTATACAAATGCAATTTTAGTTTTTATTTATGTATTTTTTCTTACCAAGTTGGCAGTTTCTCTGAACAATAACATTTTGTCAAGACAAACAACTGGGCACAGTCACACCATGGAAATGTAGCCTCTGGCAGGCCCTATTTTTGAGTTTATGGTGTTGAGAGAAAGAACTTGTTAACAGAAAGAACTCTCTTTACTTTTCCTCTTTTTCTTTCCTCTGTTCATTCTTCATTGCCGGAAAGTGGTCCCTTTTTTCTCTCTTTTCTGTTTCTGTGTGTGTGTTTGTGTGTGTGCATGTGTGTGTGTGTGTGTGTGTGTGTGTGTGTGTGCTATTTCCTTTTTTCTCTGTCAGCCAGCGGAGTTCAATTGTCCCAATCTCCTTACATGTGTCCACGCAATTTCTTGCAGCTGCACTGCTGGCTACAAGAACCAGCGCTGCGACGAGCTGGCCAACCCGTGCGATTACTACTGTCAGAACGAGGGGATATGCACAATAACAGCCTTTAACAAACCCCGCTGCAAGTAGGTCCCCGCAATTCCAAGTCCCCGCAATGCTGAGTCCCCATAATCCACCATTTTTCAGTATGGGGCTGGGGCTTCATCTTCCACTCAGTCCCAGTCCACCGCTGTGTCCATGAGAGTGGGTCCAGTCCACATGCATCCAGGGCCAGCTCTGGTCCTGTCTGCCATTCCATCCTGGAGCACATCGCCATTCATTATTCCGCTCTCACTGACAGGGGATTGCATCTGTGTGTCTGTTTGGGTGTGAGTGGGGGGGGGGGGGGGGGGGGGGGGGTGGTTGTGCATGTGGGTGTGGGTGTGTGTGTGTGTGTGTGTGTCTGTGACTGGGTATCTTAGTGGAGTGTGTATGAGAGTGTGCGTGTCCCAGTGACTGTAGGTATTTCAGAGAGGGTGTGTGTATGAATCTGTTTGGTCTTGGAGTATGTGGAGTATTCATCACAGCAATCACCCAGGAACGTTGTCCTCGAGGTGTAGTTGTCCTCGAGGTGTAGTTTTCCCTTGTTTGGGGGTGAAAACAGGAACGTTGTCCTCGAGGTGTAGTTGTCCTCGAGGTGTAGTTTTCCTTTGTTTGGGGTAAAAACAAAGCTTTGAATTTCAGTGGCAGGCAAGCATTGACTAATGGCGGGCAGGATATTGGTTGTGAATTTTTAGCTTCCTTTTAGCCAAACACTTGAACAGATATCCCACGCACTAACTGATGGTGTCCTTTTCCAAATGAAACCTTATAACCTTATTATAATGTGCTTTAATATGAGGATCATCATGACTTGAAACAGTTTAAGAGGTTAAAGCATTATGCTTTTATTAGCCCAAATTAAATGACGTGGCTAGCTAACATTACGTTACTTTGAGGACGTTTTCTGATCTACTGGGTTTTTATTTATATAGCCTACTGTGTACAATGCTTTACAATACTCTCCATTTTTTGCCAATGATTTATAAAAAGTAGTTTAGACATAGACTACTATTACACTACCAGTGATTAAGTGTTTGCCATCGTCCACACAGGCTTCAATTGGAGTCTTCTCTCCAGAAAGCCTATAAAGCCACAAATCCCTTCATTCGCTCTTGCATTCCCAATATGATACCAGGAAGAAACAAATATGTGTTTTATTATTTATAGTGCAAGACACGGCACAGTAACTTTTAAAGCATAATGACAGCCTCTACCTCACACTGCCGCCAGTCACTTTTACTGCTTTCCTTTCAACCGAAAAGGACATGACCGCTAAAAATACCTCAAGTTGATGTTGCTGTGATGTATATGGAGTATGTGTGTGTTTGGGGAGGGATTAGTCATGAGTTTACTATGTGTGAGTTCAGGTGTGTGTGTGTGTCTAGGTGCCTGTGTATAGTTCTGTTTGAGTATGTGTGTGTGTGTGTGTGTGTGTGTGTGTGTGTGTGTGTGTGTGTGTGTGTGTGTAGGTGCCTGTGTATGGTTCTGTTTGAGTGTGAGTGTGTGTGTGTGTGTGTGTGTAGGTGCCTGTGTATGTTTCTGTTTGAGAATGGATGTATGTAGGTGCCTGTGTATGTTTGAATATGTCTGTTTCAGTATGCCTGTGTGTGT
Source organism: Clupea harengus (assembly GCF_900700415.2). Taxonomy (NCBI): domain Eukaryota; kingdom Metazoa; phylum Chordata; class Actinopteri; order Clupeiformes; family Clupeidae; genus Clupea; species Clupea harengus. The sequence continues at coordinate 9,888,876 of NC_045153.1, forward strand.
GTGTGTGTGCGAGAGAGAGCGATAGAGAGTTTGCAGATCTGTCCTTGTGGGTACTGAATGCGTGAAACAAATTAGTTTTCTCTCCAGTGCATTCCAAATTCAACCAATTACTTACACTGATGATTGTTCTGGGAGCCTTATTTGCATCTTGGTTTTGTGTGGTGATGGTTGTTAAAAAAGCTTTTCAGTGAGTAATGGCTAAATTATATGTTGCTTATGAACACATTTCTCATTATTCAGCTCTGCTCCCAACTTTGCTTTTTCCCCCTTTCTATTCATTCACTTTTTTAGATTCCCTATGTTGTTGAATCTTGAATCTTATAATTTAATCAAAGTAATGCAGAGTTCTGCTAATTGTTTCCAATTTTTTTTTTCATTTCCTCCATATTTAATCACTATTTAATCTTACAGGATCATATCGTAGCACGGGCTCATTCTCTTATCTCGCAAAAACGCCCATCCATTCCTCTCCCCTCTTTTTCCCATTGGTACATTTTGAGGCTCGGCTCCCCGACACTGGAGATCGGCGGCTAAGCCGGCTAAGCTCCCTCATTACTCTCACAACCAGACACAATGACTCATTACGTCCGTCCCGTACCATCGCTCAGCATTCAGATATTACTGTAGAGATACTGTAGGGAAGTATACACTATTCTCTGTGATTTTGTTTAGTTATTTGTTTGTTTTTGTTTACATTTATTTGTTTATATTTATTCCTATTTTTGGTTGGTTGGCTGTTTTCTTTTCTGTGTGACGTAAAGGATGTGTACATTGACGTACTGAAGCAGAGGCCAATATTGACTCTCGATGAAGCCTCTAGGAATGCACCAGCTGTTTGATTGCTATTGGACGTCGACTCGTTTTAAATCTTCCTCTCTCTCTCGCTCTGTGTGCTCCACCTCCCAGATGCTCGGCCAACTGGTCAGGGACGCAGTGTGAGAGGCCGGCGCCCAAGAGCAGCCGCTCCGACAACACCAGTCCAGGTGAGAGTCAGTGGCATTAACCAGCAGCAGTCGGCTTCATTTTAAGCAGTACAAATCGATGGCAGTGTCTTAGGCTATGGTCCGACTGTCAGTCAAAATCTGATTTGTGTGCATATCTGTTTGAAATCCGATGATATGTAACAAGTCTGAACGGCCAAAAATCACATGAATTAAAAAAAAAATCAAATTAATTTCAAACCAAACTTCGAAATACTTACATTTTTGGAAATCTGTTTAGGTCTCACAGCTCTGATTTCTCTGTTTTTTAGTCTGTGACTTCCACGTAAATTCCATGTGTACATCACACAGCTACTAATATCATGTGGTAAATTAACAAGCTAATTTAATTTCCCTCTATGTTGGTTTGTTCAATATCAACATTGCTTCTGGGCACAATATCATTGTCAATGTCAACTAATGGAGTTAAATCTGTAAATGAAGATTACTACCCGGACGCCGATCGGATCTGATCAATTGCGGGATGTAATGCTGATATGAAAAATCTGATTTGGACTGTCGGTGTGGACCAAGCCTTAGTTAGAACTGTCAGTTATCTTAGAACTACACACTTAAAGGTACACTTTTCCAATCAATCAACCATTAGCTTCAGGCACGGAAGGCAGGCAGGGTGTAATATGATTGGCAGTTGAGCTAAAATATTATCAATCTTCCGCCACAATCAATGACTGCACTTTTAATGCAGCCAAGTGAGGTAGAAAAGATGGGAATGGTCAATAAATATATCTATTACTCTTCCTGAATTCCTGAACCAAGAGATCAGATATGTACTCTGGCACAATCTGTATCTTTGTCACGCAGTGGCAGGGAATTGAACCTGTCTGATGCAAACAGGAAGTATTTCAGCATGAATTTCAAAAGGAAATGGCCACCTTCCCGGCATGGGAGCGACACCACAGAAATGTGTCATACCGAGCTTGTAGAACATTCCACAAGCTATGAATGGACAAGTGTGCCTGCAACAGTCTTAGATGCACTGAAAGGGAATAAAACTGACTGACATCCGCAGGCCATCCTGGAGTGTGGCCCATGGTCGGAATACAATATAGGTTAAGTTAGGAATATGATGGTTATCAAAGATGGAGTATGTGTTTACGGAAAATACATCCCTGAAACACATTTGTTTTTCTTATCTGTGTGTGTGTGTGTGGCCGTGTGTGTGTGCGTGTGTGCGTGTGTGCGTGTGTGTGTGTGTGTGTGTGTGTGTGTGTGTGTGTGTGTGTGTGTGTGTGTGTGTGTGTGTGTGTGTGTGTGTGTGTATGCATGTGTTTTCATCTATCTTGTTCATATGTGCATAATGTGTATGTGTGCAAACATATGTTTGTGTGCACATGTTTGTGTGTGTGTACGTGTGTGTGTGTGTATGTGAGTGTGTGTGCATATGTTTGTGTGTGTGCAGATATGTGTGTGTGTGTGTGTGTGTGTGTGTGTGTGTGTGTGTGTGTGTGTGTGTGTGTGTGTGTGTGTGTGTGTGTGTGTGTGTGTGTGTGTGTGTGTGTGCAGATATGTGTGTGTGTGTGTGTGTGTGTGCATATGTCTCTGTGTGTGTACACATGTAACATTTTACATTGTAATGAAGAAGCAAAAACGGATGGCACAACCCAGCATATGTTCCCTGCTTGATAAGGGGACACTCCTATTTCAAGGCTGCTTCTGGGCATGTCTAGTGTGTATCAGTGCACATTATTTAGTAGAGGTGTACAGAGATGGGATTATCTGTATCTGTATTTGTATCTGTTCAACCAACAAAATGATCTATCTCTGTATCTGTCTCTGTATCTGTTTCGGATATAAGGCCAGAAGTGGGCATGGTTTATTCAGGAAGTCAGTTAAATCGTTAAATCAGGCAAACATTGTATTTCCTTACCTAATATTCATTGGCAATGCAATAGTTGTGCCTTCAAAGCATCACATTGATTTAAAATTGGCTTATAATTAATATATTTCCACATCCTCATAATGTTCTCTCTCTCTCACTCTCTCTTTTATCTATTTTTTATTTTTAACTAAACTAAGCTTGATTAACTGTGTGAACCCCATTACCACACTCCTTTAACTGGGGGGCATTAAACAATCAGAAACTGATAAAAAATACAGTAAAGATATATAGAAAAATGTCCTTCAGTTGAAGGGCATAATCTTACATTTCTTGATTTGTTTACATTACATGAATTGCTATTTTACAACAGTAGAGTCCATTGCTAGCCGCTTGTTGTTGTCACTTGATCTGATTTGAACTAACAGTGTGGACCTAGCCTTAGTTAGAGCTGGCAGTTATCTAAGAACTTCACACTTAAAGGTACACTATTCCAATCAACATCTTGCTTCAGGAGTACCGAAGGCTGGGTGTAATTTGATTGGCAGTTGAGCTACAATATTATCACTCTTCCGCCACAATCAAAAACTGCACCTTTCAATGCAGCCAAGTGAGGCAGAAAATCAACGAACGATCAATAAATATATCTATTACTCTTCCTGAATTAGAGTCCATTGCTAGCCTCACAAATCACTTGTTGTTGTCACTTTAACTTGTTGCTGTTTAAATGGCAGGGTTACCATCTATAGGTGGATGTGGCCAAAACCTCAGAGTCAGAGTTGAGGGTTCAAAGCCATAAGGGTTTATTAAAGCTTGAAAAGGATCAAGCAAACCATAAATCCAACATAAAATGGGTATTGTGCTTTCCTGAATAACGTATTCAGATTTGGGTACATTCCTATTATTTAGGCAAATCTATGTATGTATGTATGTGTGTGTGTGTGTGTGTGTGTGTGTGTGTGTGTGCGTGTGTGTGTGTGTGTATGTATATGTGTGTGTGTGTGTGTGTGTGTGTGTGTGTGTGTGTGTGTGTGTGTGTGTGTGTGTGTGTGTGTGTGTGTGTGTGTGTGTGTGTGTATGTACGTATGCCTCTGGTTGAGTTTGTGATCATAGCCTTAGAGAGCAGCAGCATCTCAGTGCTTGTGTCGCTGTAAATCTGTGGATTTAGTTTGGGATTATGACACCCGCTCTCCCCCTCCTCTTCCTCCCTATCCCTGCCTGTTTCAGGGAGCATAGCGATCATCGTGCCGCTTGTGCTTCTGGTGATTCTCATCACCACCGTGGTGGCCAGTGTGTTCATCTGCAAGAGAAGGCAAAGGTATTTACATACACTAAGAGGTTTTCTTTCCCCCTTTGCAGCTGACTAGAGGCACGGCCTTCTGTAGCCGCCAGAGCGAGATATTTGTTTTACTTGTTATTTTTCGTAAACAGTGTATCCAGATGCATTACTTAAAAGGATTGCATCCAAAAGCATCTTTCGGCCCAAAGCGCGATGATTTGAAATGCACATTATAAACCCATATGTACATAACACACGCAATGAGACGCAATTTGGACTTGTGCCAGTCTGATGCACATAATCAAGACATGATCTGAGCACTGTGCTGTATACCTTCTACAGCAGTTACTTCACTGTTTGCCATTTTCAGCCATGAGAATCCCATCATTACTTCCCATATTGGATGAAATGTTTACTGTATATCATTACATATATGAAAAGCAGAGGCAAACTTCTTCTATTCTGTGAACAGGTTAGAAAAGATCATTTAAATTACAGCAGTGTATTTTAGGTAGTATGGAAATGAAGTGCTCTTCCTTTGTGAAAACATGAAGCAGTACTCATGTAATATCATTGTCAATATGTGGTAGATATTTAGTGGTTGTATTATTTTATATGATAGACATTGTGTAGTAGCAGTATATTGTGTGATGATAAATAGATGCGATATTGTTTGATGTTGTATTAGTTTATATGATAGACATTGTGTAGTAGCAGTATATTGTGTGATGATATATAGATGTGATATTGTTTGATACTGTTCTATTCTACATTTGCATGGGTAGATTAAAAAGTCTGTCTCCCAGGGGCAAGCGCGTGCAGAGACAGCCCGTGACCAACGGAGGACTGAACGTCGAGATCGGCAACCCGTCCTACAACATGTACGAGGTGGACCACGACAACCACGCCGACGCAGGGAGCCTCCTCAAGCCCAACTTCACACTAGACCCCCACAAGGTCTGTCTCTTCACTCATGGTGGACCAAGATAATAATATAATATATTTCAAATGGCTATATTCAATTATTTTTCTAGACTTGTTCTTTTATTATTCAAGTTATTTTAATGTATAGCAAGGCTCCATGGTATGATATCAATATAGTCAGCAGTGAATAAATATTCTCTGCTGAACCTCCGGTACCTTATCTTCTCAAGCTTTTTTCTCTGTACTGTTTGGTGACAGTGATAATTTAGGGGACGTGCATCCGACTAACAATGAGAAAGACATTAATTCACACTTTCTCACACTCAGTCACTTCTTATCTGACATCCTTGTCTCTTCCTGCGCTAACCTGCAGCATAACAAATGAATTGTAAAATCTTCAGTGATCTTGTTATCTGCTGACTGTCTCGCCTCAGCTCAGAGTGTAACCATTTTTTTCTGTTCTTTTCTTAACTATCTGACATCTGCTGTTTCCATCCTTTCCCCCCAGATCACTGTTTATTAAGAACACAGTGACTCGAAGAAAAACTAGGCTCATTCACTGTTTTCAGTGTGCCATTGTCGCTAGTGTGAAAACTCATTGATATAGACAATTACACCAGAACTGGTCGATCCGGCAGAATTATAGTGCTTAATAAATTATAGACTTTGGTTGTGGACCAAATTGTCACCTCAGCCGTCAAGTGACCTCAGGTCTGCCAAAAATCGCAGCTATGAGCCGACAACTTGAAATGAGGTCTTCGATATTGGCAAAATAGCTTTTTAAGATATGGTTTCAAATCTGTCTTCATACACGTACAGTCAGTCGGCATATGTATGTTTTGTGTGGTCATTAACAGCACCCCGAAGTAAAGTGAACACTTCATTCTTGTCATAGGCTTGAGGCATTTTTCATGGAGTAAATGTGTGAGCAATGAGCTCATGTTCAACACTAAACAGAGAGCATCTTTCAGTTTAAGGTTTATCTGAAAGAGTTAAACACTAGATATAGTTCCTGTCATAAAGGTAAATCTTATATCAATTTGGACACCATTCTTCTTATTTTTGCTTAATATTTGTAGTTTCAGCGCTATGGTAATGATGGTGGTTTTGTTCTTGGTAGAGTGCCTGTCTATCATGTTGAGTCACTGACCTGGTGTGTGTTATAGGGCTGGTGTGTAAAATCCAGTGACACTCGCACCTTGAACATTCACACAATCCCAAAAGAAGGCATACCTGGACAGGTGAAGCATCCAGATGATGTGAAAGTGAAAGTGTTTGTGTACATGTACATACATTCATTAGGGTGGATCCCACCTTCAATGAATTACTCATGAGTACATCTGTTCGTCTGGACACGTGTTTGTTTGTTTTCCCCTTTCGAAATTCGAAAGAACTCCACGCCATGATCTGTAAAAAAGAGACCCCACAACTCAAAGAGACCCCACAACTCCTAAGGCCACTGGGTATATCACATCCTGGGCTGGAGGGCCATTCAGAGTAACACAAGATGCGTAGCAACAGAAACCGACTGCTATTTCAGTCCTAGGCAGGCTGAAGGAGTTCAATCAAGCAATCAAGCAGTAATCACCAGAGCAAACCTTCTAAGTGGTGTGACGAGGCTGCTGTAGGTCACCGTGCCCTTGTAGAAATGAATGTTTACACCGCTTGATTAGTTTGAGTAACACTTCGCCCGTTGGGAAAGGGTAGACAGAATTAGTCGCACTGCGATGAAAATGAGCCCTGTCAATCATCATCCATTCCATGCTTTGTGTGTTTTGGTCCATAGATCAAAGGTGTCAGATATGTCACCATATTGCAAACTATTAGGCTGTGGTGTAGGTCTTTATTCCAGTGCATTGGGTTCGGCTATTCCAAAAACCCTCAACAGTAGATGAAATTAGCTGTTTTCCTTCTTAGATTTGTTTACAGTGTGAAAGTCACATAACTTGAGACAAATCATCACAATATTCAGTATTAATGCAATATTGAGAAATACTTAATCACAATATATTGTCAAAACTGGTTCAAACTGGCTGGTTCCTTCTTCGGAATAAAGGCTACACTTCATTATACTGTGACTGAATGGTGTAGATTTAAATGAACACCTTAGCTGTTACTTGATTGGTACATTCTACAGCTGTCAGGCTTGTTTACGCAGCTAACCAACCTTCACTGTATGTTTTCATGGTCTGTTCTGATAAACATAACCACCGTCTTCCCATGTCCCTGTCTGTGTATTGTCTGCATGGTAATGTCACACTTGCATGTCTGTTATCCTAGTGTGGCCCACCACACTAGTCATTGTCATTCACTCTTTTGAGTAACGTTATTAATGTTGTCAAGACACCTGTTTTTTTGTTTAAGTTTAAGTTTTTCCTGTGTGACGTCTTATCTTATCATTACTGTCTTTGTCACAGCCTATGAACTACTCTAACCCCGTGTACGCGAAGATCTACCTTGACGGCCAAAACTGTCGGAAGCCGGTCATCAACATTGACGAGAGGAGAGAGCTACTCCCAAAGAAACTAGAGGGCGCTATTCGAGAGACCGCCGCATAGCCTGACCTTACACTTTCTATTCCTTTTTTTACGTCCGTGTAAAAAGTGTAAAAAAAACTAAAATAAATAAATGGAAGGGGATTAAAAACAACAATTTTTCTATTTCCTATCAGGTTCGGATAACTCATTTAGGATTGTTTTGACATCGGCATTACCTCCTCGTCCCCTTCAGTGTCTCACAGCCCTGGGCTTACTATTCGTATGTTATATTTTTGTTTTTATTTTCCTTTGTTTCTGTTTAATGGTCATACATACTGTATACTGCACTATATATGATGTTGATATAAAAAGCTGCTCATTTGCATATGAACTTACTTACATAAGTAAACCACAGTAGCAAATGAAACCTGTTCTACTTTAAGTGTTCTGTTTTTTTTTATTATTATTATTATTGTTTGTTTTTTTTTTGTTATGAAATTTGCTTTTGCTATGTGGGACAGTAACTCGCTTTTATGGCTTCCTGTAACTGCAGTTTCTACAAGAATTATGTTACTTTTATGACAGCACTTGTTTAATTGTGCTGTGTTGTGTTATTCTGGGATTTCAAAACAAATGTATTTTTGGTCTCAAATGTTGGTCAACTGTTAATTTTATTTATTTTGTTTATTTTTTTTTTTTGGTCTTGCCTTATTCACATGCATTTTTGTTTGAACAAAGGCTGTGTTCATCACCCGAAAGACCTTGTTATGGCCAAGCTGTTTGGAATGAACAAACCAACACACAAACAAACCAACAAACAAACAAACCAAGCTGTGTTCAGTTGCCAGTGCATTGTCTGGCTTTGTCAGGGGAAAAAAAGAAGAAAAATAAATACTGCATATACTCAGTGTTTATATCCAGTCCAACCAGGGGATATTTTTAAGCAGTTTCAACTTTATCATGCTTTATCATGCATATCTCTCTCTCTCTCTCTCTCTCTCTCTCTCTCTTTGTCTCTCTCTCTCCCTCTCTTCAAACATCTAACTCTAGAAACGTATGCGGTGCCATAGCCAAACTCAAACACATTGTGAATGAAAATGTACTGCGTTCACGATGATAACTGACCCTTGAACCCTTAGTAGTGTCAGCTGCCATCATCCTGCCAAAATGAGCACATGTTAACAGTATGTTGAGAGATGTTGGCTGCTCAAAATGATCCCTAAAAGACCCCTAATGGTTTAAACTGACCAGACATCTGACAGTATGCTATACATAACTACAACTTGTGGAAGTGATTTTTTTTTTTTGCTTATGCCCAACACGGTGTTTCACTCATCCACCATTAGCTTACTACAGTATGAGATCACATGGAGAGGACTTGACATGACCTTACTGTTACATGGCAATTTTAGAGTATTATATATGACATCACTTCATCTGCTGCTCCAGAGAGGAAGGCAGATGAACAAAACAGATTTTATAATTTTGTATTTGATTTATATGTTGTTTGGCTGCTTGTATTTTGAAGAACTGTATTAAATGTAAGTACTTTTATATAAAAAAGTGAATCAATATAAAATAAAGGCATTTTATTTCCATTTCACATCCTGTGATCTTTCTTGCTATAGAAGACTAAAGTGTGGGAAGGCCAAATTCATTCTCAAAAGCCTTCATGCCCACCTACTGTATCGTCAATGGAACTGACACAATAGGCACATAACATTGGCAACCCAACAGATAACCAGAAGGATGAATCTAGCATAGTATGGGAGGGAGAAACATTCAAATGATCAAGGCTGAAACATTTAAACGATCAAAGCAGAAATGCTCTGGAAGACTATTGCTTTTCTCTCGTGTTGTATGAGAGGTTAGAGCTTGGTTATATGTTTGCATTCTCAAACAAATGGCATCCTTGAAATGCTTCTTTGCCTTTTTGTATTTCTGGTTAATTGAAATCAGTAAAATGTCAGACGTTTTCAACCCTCACATTAGGTCAGCAACATAAAAAGTCGTAAAGAAAGGAACATCATTTTCTGCCTTTCCACGACTGAAATTAATTTCTATCTACAGACAGCCATGTAAGAGTGAACATTTAAGATTTAAACATACTTGCTGGTCTTATTTTTGATCAATTGTGGCCCCTTTGTATCATTCAGATGATGATATTCCTCATCTCTCACAAATAATAGAGCACCTTTATGCTAGATAAGAAAGATTAATGTTACAGTTGTTGCACTGATGGTGGACAAGCCTCCGGTGCTGTACCACCTCATGGAAGACTGGAATAGACCCTGCCTACACTGTAAATACCAATAGTAACATCAAAGTAAACAAAGTTGTTGACTTAACAAACTGCTTTGGTTTTAACCTACTTAGATAAGATAAGATAGATACAAACTTTTTGCCACACAACAATGTTGGTGGTATTCTTTTGTCATATGTAGCTCAGTCCAGTAAGGAAGGGGGAGATGGGGATAGGGAAAAAAAAAGTGCAGATCAAGTTTTTTTTTTACTTCAACAGAGAAAAAACATCTCCAATCTTTAAAATCTCCAAAAGCCCTTGGCAAAATCTAAGGGAGATTTGAAAACCAGTACATGTTTTTCTGTGGGCTCAATGTGAAATTGATTAATATGTCATGAAGCATTGATCATCACACTGAATTGGGCACTTAGTGCTGATCTCTGCTGTTTATCTGTATCTTCCCTGCTATGAAAGGTAATCGGGTTTTGAACCTTTACTACCTTCCATCCAGGTGCAACTTAAGTGGTAACATTTGTGAAGTAGATACATTTAAGATGTACTTTACAAAGATGCAGTACCACCTTATTAAAGAGATGTGAGCAACACTGCATACTGTTTGCAAGGCCTAAACAGTGTCCGACAGGACTCTCAAACAGCTGTATGTGTGGTCAGAAGTTGTAGACCAAAAGTTTATGTCATACCCACATGAAAACTGTCTTGTGGCAGCATCATTTCGTTCACGATATAAATGGCATAGTCACAGTAGATGATAACAAATAATTGAAGTTATCTTCTGTGACTGAAACGCCTTTTAAAACTATAACTATAACAAGTTTGAGAGCTTAGTTATGCTATGATTAGGTTGAACTTAAGTTTAAGTAATTACAAGACACTTTCTCTATACCTATTCTATATCTTCCAATACATTTTTACATTTAGTCATTTGACACTATTATCCAAAGCGACATACAAAGGAGAAAACAATCAAGCTACGAGCAATAGAGACCTAGTGTAATAATAAATACTACTTTACATGAGGAATACGAAGTGCAGGAATTTAACTACTGCAAGTGCGAGTGCTTCTATATCATGGTAGACGGTGGAAGATATCGAAAGTTATCTTGAGTGTCTAAAACACCTTATGAGACTGTAACACTGGTCAGCACGTTTGAGATTTTAGTTATTTTGGGCATACCATCCTCGTAATTAATTTGGTTCTGCTATTATAACTTCAATTAGCCTCCAAACACCCACACTGAGCCCCTGCTTACCATGCAAATTCATGTGACGCCAAAATCAGCTAGCTAATGCTATTCAGCTAGCTAGCTAATGCTATTCTGCTTAAGAACATTTCCATCTCTGGTCCCAACTTTATGTCTATTTCTGCCTGCAGGGCCCAGGAAGAGCTTGAGAGTTATAAGAGCCTGTCCTACAGGTCAGTTTAATGAAAGTCAATAATGTTTTGAGGAGGTGAGGGGAGCTTTATTGCCTTGGATGGCCTAGATAAAGTAGTTCAAAACTCAGCAATCAGCCTGTCCATTACTCACAGAGAGCATACAATGATGGGATTCATAATACAGCCAGCTTTAGGTGTACAGCATGCGACATTGGCAAAAGATGGAGAGTGTGTGTGTGTGTGAGAAAGAGAAGGAGAGAGAGATGGCAGGTACCAAGTAACAGTGATAATCAATAGTTCCTCTAAGATTTGTTTGAACTCATACAGCAGACAACCTCACTTTCTATTGAGTGGAGAGTAATGCCTTTAAATCCAGACCTGATAATGCCAGTGTTTAATTAGCTGTTGTGACCTATGACATCTAATTTTTCCTCATAGAAATTGTATGTTCACCATATCCCAACAGAAACAGCTTCAGCCAATGAAACGCAGTGCCTTCTTCTCCTCTTATCTTCCTGTGGGCTGGAGTAGCCTCACTAAAAACATGCATTGGTCTCGAGGCCTGTCATAAGGCGGTCTTTCACAACATATGCTATCTCAGTGATCACCCATTGTCGTTAAATGTGTGAGTATTTATGATGCAGGCATAAAGCTCTCAGAGTAGATGGGAATTGAAATGCTGTCAACAGGCGTGTGTAAATGAATGTCTGTACTCTAACGACCAAGGATGTTGGGGATTCAAGGCATTGTGCACATTGTGGTTGGTAGATATATTCTGCTTGTTGTGAAGTAACCGTCCTCTGAAGAGTCTGTGTGTGTGTGTGTGTGTGTGTGTGTGTGTGTGTGTGTGTGTGTGTGTGTGTGTGTGTGTGTCTGTGTGTGTGTGTGTGTGTGTGTGTGTGTAAAATCACTGGTATCCACAGAGCAGAATGAATGAGACTGCAGACTGAAGGGCCAGTGGAGTGTGAAGATGAAAGATAGATGTGAGGCCCTGTCAGGCAAAGCTTGTAGTTAAATATCTCTCTACCAGACTGGCCTCAAGCAGATGGGTCCTCCACCTGAGCCGAGGTCTTCCTGGACTGCCACCTTGTTCTAGGTGGTTTAGACCTTGGGCTATATAAGGAGCTTTGAGACAATGTCTATTGTTAATGGTGCTTGTTACGGGCGGCTTGTGGGACCGCAGTATAAAAGAAGGGAGACGGACGACAAAGCTATATCTCTAAATGATGCTGACATTTATTCAATCAATACAAAACTATAAAGAAAAGGAAACCGTGTCTAGGGGTTTGAGGTCAGTATGGACGGGTGTTAGCAGTGTGAGGGTGGTCAGGAATTGAGTGTAAGTCTGTGTGCGTCAATAAGCGGAAATGTATCGAATCAGGTGAGCTGAGAGAGCGAGAGACAGGTGTTCACAGGTCCTTTTATCTCCCACCTACCCAGGTGTGGGTAGTCAGTCAATCAACCAATCATCGTCCCCACTTTTGCCTGCAGGCCATGCATGACCACTACACAGTCTGCAGGGGCGCAGGGGGCCGTAACAGTGGAGAAGATTTCATAGACATACTCATAGATGAACTCAAGAAATCGCATACAAATATAATTTTTTATATCTAAAGATGTTATTATTTTGTGATGGGAGAAATGAGAATATAGTTTTGTAAAAATAGCCATTTGCTCTGGTCTTGCCCAGTCCGTGAAAAGGTTACCAACGCTTTAGCAGTTTGGGTTGCCGGTGACTGTCGGACCATCAACATAGTTAAGGACGTTGGGCTAACTGAGGTGATTCGAATTGCTTCAGGAGACAACTCTTACGATTTACCGTCGAGGGGCACCATTGTGTCTCGCATACATTCCTTTTATGACGGCGACAGCTCACGAAAAATTCAGCTCCTCGAGCAAGCTGCCACCGTCACCCTTACTGGTGACCATCAGTCAGCAATGACAATTACCTGGGTGTCACAGCTCATTTGATTGACAATGTATGGAAATTGAGATATTTTTCATTGGAAGTAAAAAAAAAAACCAGACAAACAAACTTTTAATCGCGATTCATCTAGATTAATGAATTTCAAAATGTGAGATCAATTAGTTCATTTTTTAATTTTTAATCTATTGACAGCCCTAATTTTTTCATTGATGGACCAAGCCCTTATGACCAAGCTCAAGCTCTCATATAAACATGCCTATGCATCTCAAGTTTCCAGCTTCAGTTAGTTTACCTCAGCCAGGGAGATGATCCAGCATTAGCCATTGTAAACAATGTTTTAGAGAACAGCCCATAACGTTTTGTGTGCTTGTGTTTGTCCTCGTCAAATCCATTATGTAGCTGCTAAGCTTGAGGATTATGTCAGAGGAGAGAAACATGGATCTTAGTGAGTCATTCTGCTCATAAATACAGCAGTATCCTTTTTATTCTGCACATACACACACTATATATACTGTATAGTGCCATGATTCACCATAATTAACTTTCTTTAAGAGACATGGTTACTTTTTTTTCTTGGCATCTAGTGTTTATCGGAGAAGAGAACTTCAGGGGAAAAAGTTTTTCTAGTTAGTTTCTGGCAGACAAGTTTTCATTTTGCTTAGAATGCAAAAATGATTATGTTCTGAAGATCATGTGATAAGTTGTATGCTTATGTTCTGAAGGTCATGTGATAAGATGTATGCGTTTGCTAAGACAAAAACTACAATCCAAATGCTGTAATTAAACCCTCCAGCATGACACTAACATAAACATTACCTCTGTCTATGCTGTCATTGCAGTAGTGTTGTTATTGCAATACTGTGACTTTGTAGTCTCTAGTAGTCGTTCGTTTTTGCTTGACTGAGGTAAATGTGCGTTAACGTCAGAATATTAAACAATGCTTGGTCAACCCTTACAGTATTTACAGTGCATGTTGTTTCATAGCTGGATAGATTCATTGGGTCAGATGTGTGGACTCTGATTTATGTCATTATCAGAACCCTTTTCTATGTGACTACAGTTGCTGTAGTCTCCACAATTCAGTGATATTTCTCTTCCCCGACTTCAAACTCCCTGCTTTTCTCTCCAGATAGATCCCTCTAAGGAAGACTGATGGTGTGAGGGGACAGAGCCAGAAAACGAATGAAAGGACGCTAAAATCTAAATCTAAATCTGTCCTTCCCTCAGTCACATGATAAAGCCCCTGTAAGGCCTCCCGTCACGTTTTGCATGTCCATCCATTACCTGTCCCTGCTGGAGATGGGGAAGAGTCACGCCACAAGCTCTGGGGTCTTTCTAGGACAGGTCGGGACATCTGAGATGGGGAAGAGTCACGCAGTCTTTTTTAGGACAGGTCGAGTCTCCTCACATATACTGTACTGGAGGTTTGCTGAGGCTCCTGTCTGGAGAGCAAGGGAAAAAAAGAGAATAATCTGAAGCCATGTTTTTTTTTTTGCTGAGTTTTTGTGGGGTTTTTTTTCTCCCACAAATGTATACAGCAAAAGTCAGGGAGAAACAGTAGGTTTGAGGAGATATTAAACTCAAAACAAGATTTAGCAACGTGGTGAGATAATTGCTCTTGATAAGTATGGCTACATCACAGAGAACATCACACAGTGGCAGTTTTCTGTAACACAGAGGGATTTTGAGGTCAAACTAATTTATTGATATAACAACAAGGGTGCTAGGTCATTTCATTTTCCACCTCTAATCTCTCTCTCTCTCTCACTCTCTCTCTCTCTCCCTCTCTTTCTTTATTTTCTCTATTTTCCTCGCTCCCCCTGTCTCCCACTCTCCTCCACTGTCTGTTATATTAATTACCCATCATTTCTGGGTGGTATTGTGGTTAAGACCTTAAATCCTCATACTATGGTGACATTATCTGAGGCGAATCCTCACACGAGTGATTTTAATCCTGTTAATGAATTAACCAGGGTAAAGCTGAGAAAAGCACACTCTTGCACGTGTGCACACACACACACACTTACACAGGGGCGAACACGCACAAAAAGTGTGCACACACACACACAAACACAAACATGCACATATACTATCTTGGGAGCTTGCTTTGGTTAGACTTGTCATGAAATTTTGCATCTTCTTGTAGAATGGTAAAATTATTTGTAAACAAAACTATGTGGTATGTATGGATTATATCAAGGTCAATGTACCTTTTTCCAAGTTCGTCTACAGACAACAAGAATATTTGATCATACCTTTTAGATTTCTCTGTTCTGACGAAGATGGTGTTTTTTTTATGAGGAACTGTTAGCATGGAGGGTGATAAAAACAACATTCCGCCCCCAGACGAATATGATCATTAACATCGAATCACATCATATTCTTTAGAGGTAAATGCATCTTTATTGACAACAGTTGCTTTGCTCTCCTTCATCCTCAACAGACGCATTTCTAATTATGCTGTTCAGTGAGTCCTCCAAGGTAGCTGCACAATCTTAATCAAAGTGAGCTTTGAGAGTAGACTATCATGATTTATTTTTTCCCTTCATATCATCCTGGTGTTATATTTAGGCAAGGTCACATGTAACACAATTACCAACCAAGACTTGGAACTCTAAAATGCGCTGCCTGTTTCTACACTGATGAGACGCATTACCTCAGAAGCTCTTTATGCATTTGACTAACGGTAATGAGAAACTGGAGAGATAAATAAGGAAGGACAGTTATAAGGATAATTAACAGGACAGCAAACAGTACCGCGGTGCCAGCCTGCTCTATACGAGAAAGCCCAGGAGTGCAGACAAGGACACAACTTTTACCTAACTAGATAACGTCTGCAGGGCTGTGGTTGGCATATAGGATGACATGATGAATGACCATTTTTTATACACTCATCCCCCAAACCTGGACACCCAGTGTGAATCATTCACTTGTTATGTGCCAGTAACTCTGAAAATTGAATTCAGTGGAAGTGAAAAGAAGGCCCCGTCATTGTCGAAACATTCTCCTTTGAGGATCACCAAATGTGCACTCAAATATCGAAAAGAGCTGTGGGGGGGGGGGGGGGGGGGGGGGGGTGGTGAGAGAAACTAATGACGGCAATTCACATCGAAGCTTCTATTAACAATAACTGGTCCAATAAGGATGACATCTAAGGATGTCTGCCATTGATTAAATAATGCAGCTGGCTGGTTTTTATTCCTAATGTGAAATTTGAAAATCGTGTAAAAATGAACGTCGCCGGGGCAGGAACCCCGAAATATTCATTACGACAATCAATACTGCGGTCGGGGCGCAGTGTGATATCGGTCTAATGTTCTCCGCTCGCTCGCACACGCCTGATTGATGCTTTTCATTTTACCACTCTTCAGTCTGCGTTAGCATCGGCGCTAAAAGAAGCAAAGCTCATCCAATATGAACAAACGGGGACAGGGCAATGAATATGTATTATTTCACCGCCTCGGAAGAAGAATTGGTGGGCTGGGTCGGAAAGGCAGGCGGGGGTGTGAAAGGTCAACGCTGGTTCCTGCTGACCATGACATTGATGTTTGTGTGATCGTAACACGGATTGCCGCGCTGCAAGAGCAGGGGTACAAAAAGTGTCCACTCATCTGTGAAGAACAAGGCAGTGCTTGTGTATGGGTATTTACATTTGTATGCTGTTATTGTAGAGCTCCAGCTGACACCACATGCCTTGATTCAGTTTGAGTTTAAAAAGGCTCGAATTCAAAGTGCTGCTTCAGCGCCGGGTCTGTTGTGGTATCACGGGTGGATAAAGCACTGACAAATGTCAAACAGTCCACACGGTGACTTTTCTTAGAAAGACATTTCTTGGGTTTCATTTTAATTCAAAAATAGTGCAATGTCCCTTTAAGGTCTCATTCAGCTGTTCACCTGAGAAAGCATCGCATGGGGAGAGCCATCAAATGAGCAGCAGCAGGTCCGCTTCTATTCTCTCTCGTCTTGCTGACCCCAAAGAGACCAAAGGCAGTGCTGCGGTCACTGTGCAGTGGCCACCTGTTGTCCGCCCTGAATTACAATACTAGACTTAATCAACAAATGTCTGCACGCTAGCCTGGCTCCAAACAGAAAAGCCGCAGTGGGCCGTTGTAGGAAAAAAAAGAAAAAAAGGGGCTAAAATAATTGCATTTCAAATGAGTTTGAAGGCTTCCAGTCGCTTTTAAGGTTTGACAAATGATTTATTTGGAGAGCCGTGAGCTAGAGGGGAAAGATGCAGGGCGAAAATTGGATTTTTCTTCCCATTTCATTGGCAGTCTTTTGAGCAGATAGTGATTATTTTCCTGTTTGGATCCTCATTTTGTCCCTGGGGGACTCCATGGATTTAAAAAAGTGGGACTTTGTACTGGGATCAGAGTCCAGTTCACAAGCCTCCCCCTGCAGTTTGGGATCTTTGAATGATAGCTCTCTGGCCACCTCCTCCCCTCCCTCAGTGCGTGGGGCAAAAATAGTTTTATCCCTTTTTGAAATCATAATAGGCAGATGTGACTATGCCTCCAGAGGGCATGGGTGCTCATTTCAAGAGATTCAGTTCAGGGCTGTGTAAAAAAAAAAAGGGGCTCTTTGAGATCATTTTATGTTAGAGGGCTGCACTATGGTTTTATGAGAATGCAAACTCGGTGGACATTTTGGTCGTGGTCGTATGCGGTGTAATTTATTCCGCACAATAAACTGACATGACTAAAATAATAACCATCCACCCAGAGGCCAAGCCAAGTAAACAACTTGAAACATCGACTCTGCCCGCCTGCCTGCACAAGCCTCTCATCAGTGTTGGAATGTGATGACAATTTCAAATCAATGTAGAGATGGGGTGAGCTTAAAACATCTTTTAGGATCGACTTCGAGCTGGTTTTAAAACATCTTTTAGGATCGACTTCGAGCTGGTTTTCAGTAGCGTGGCTACGGCGGCTGCATGCTATCGAGTGTTAATGGAGTTCTGCCAGTCACTTTGCTGATTTGATTCTGTCCTTAGTTCTTCTCATTGCGCCAGCCACTGTGCAGTTACCCTGTGAATCTCATTTATATGTTCCCACTCTATTTCCCATTGAACTTTAAAGCCTTTGATCTCAGCCCCTGGCAAACAGCACTTAAAACAACTTGAAAGCAATTAGCAACGATAGCACAAGGAATGTTAAGGGCACTTTTTTTATATATCTGTAACGACTTAAACATTTAAAGAAGTAATCTGACTCAGAATTGCCAGCTCCACACAATTAGGATCATGTTTCAATGGTTTCATATTAAGACGATAGGCCAAGGTAAAAACAAAATGGCAGGAGTCATGTGACTTGTGAGGTGTAATGGCCGCACTGTTATTCGAGCAGATACAGAAGCACAACATGGACATCATCAAGTGCTCTCATAGCAGCCAGGTGGGTTTTTCACAATTCCACCCTGAGTCTAGACTTTCCACCCAGTCAAGGTGTGCTGCAGTCTCCAACGATATGAAGCCCTCAGGGTGATTATTATGGGCTGTTGTCTGCCTCATTATCGCCATGTGAGCAGTGCTTCAGGTGCTTTGTGTGAAGAGCAAGTAATAGTGTGCGGGGGGAATAGACTGGCCTTGCCCTCTGTGGGGCTTTTAAGTCTTTCAAAGAAAACACTCATCGCCTAATGGTAAGGGAGAGAGGAGCCTCTTGTCATGTGCAGTGGGATTTTAGTTTTAAAATTGACACCGACATGTTCAGAAATTATCCACCATGTGATGTCTCCTAGGGTTATGATCGGTATAAACATTACATAGAGCACTACATGGAGGCGTCAGACAGCAGTTTAAACCACATTTCTTATTTTCTTTTCTCTTCTGGTGCTCATAAAGTAAAATGAGTCGTCCATGTTCCATTCCTGCAATAAGTGGATGTGTACGTGCAGGTCTTGCAACTGCTGGTAAATTGTTGAGAATTATTATTTAATTTCTATTATGGATTATATTACCCATCAGTGTTCTGTATGAAAGAGAGAGATTTTAGACAAAAATGTACTTTGCAGATGCTGCACTAACCACGCAGGTCTGTTTAAGCCTCATCATTACACTGTTAGGCCTACTGCAAAATATGCTGACTCATTTTGTCATGGCTGACCTTGCTGTTTGTTAAAGCATGCAGCACACTGTCATGCATAATACATTTAAACTCGTCAATGTGTGAAGCATTTTTAATTAGACTCAGAACAATGCAATGACTTGATGTTAATTCCCCAAAAACTTTTCTCCCTTCTCCCAACCCACCTTCAGGAAAGACAAAAGTGGGAAAATATGCGAGTGTGTGTGTGTGTGTGTGTGTGTGTGTGTGTGTGTGTGTGTGTGTGTGTGTGTGTGTGTGTGTGTGTGTGTGTTTGTGTGGGTGTGTGTGTGTGTGTGTGTGTGTGTGTGTTTGTGTGGGTGTGTGTGTGAGTGTGTGTTTGTGTTTGTGTGTGTATGTGTGTGTGTGTGTGTGTGTGTGTGTGTGTGTGTGTGTGTGTGTGTGTGTGTGTACTACAGACTTTCTATTATGACAAAGTGTATACAGCAGAGACATACTAATCTGCCTAAGGGCCTTCCTCAGTGCCTGTAAAGGACACACAAGGATACTGAGGCTGAACTTAAACAGGGTTCAAACTAAAAGCCCAGCTTGACTCTCAACAGATTCAAATGTGCGTTCCCATTTCATACGGCTATTCCAACGTCTGAATCCTCATATCTGACACATTCATCAATTCTGAGCTCTTTGTAAAAAAAAACTCAAAAATCAATGGCATGGCATACCATCTCCGTGTACATGTGAGTGTGGATGTTGTCTCGCTCCCTGAAAGCTGTAAGGAGGCTACCTTGAGTCCATGGGTATAGGTTGTGCAATGCTGTGGGGCTCGGTGGTGGTTGTTTCTCCTCATTAAACTCAGACTTCTTCTCCATGTCTTTGAGAAGATGCCCTGTCTCTGCAGCTCACCTGAGTCTGTTTCTATTACCTGTCATGGTTGAAATGCCTTCCAGCTGGAGGTGTGATAAAATTGAAGCTGATTAAATTAGATATTGCCATCTTCTCTTTCCTTCTGCTCAATCTACTGTTACTTAAACTAATCAATTTATATGTTTTATAATCCATTCGTGAAATGTGATAATATGAGATGATAGCATGGCAATGTATATCACTAATGAGATATATAAAATAGATCTATGAATAGTTCGTTTTTTAAAGTCTGTGGTTTTTATTCTTTCCCCAGAAAGTTTAAAAAACTCTTACAGTAACTTGAATCGTCTAGCATTAGAATAACATGAGCAAGCAATGGCCATATGATGGAAGATGTCATGTACTGTCATATATTTTCCTGAGATTTTACATCCATCGATATCAAGATGTCATCCTACAATTATGTTATATCTGTATATATGATGCTATGTGACAGGATATGTAAGCATGTGACATAGCCAGTTATAGCAACTCCCATTAGAAGCGTTGTCAAGACAATTACAGTAATGGTGACACTCATATCATTAGACACGAAGGGAAATGGTGAGCCATGGCAGTATCTGGCATCTGCCCAGACACGATAATGACATGGTCATGTCAATCTTATATCGTACAGTTCAAGTAAAGTTTTACCAAACTTTTTTTTTTTTTTCGCTTCCTTCCCAAGAAGGTGACAGACATTGTCAGCAGACTGATGTTTAGCTGAGTTACACAGGTAATACTCTGGCAGCTTCCAGCCATGGCGTATCACTGGCCCTTGTCAAGCACACGGAGTGCCTCATTGGCTGCCACCGCGGGCAGGAGCGGAGAGACAGCCGACGAAAACAAAAGGAAAACATCTGCGTTGTTTCTGGAGCACTTCAAAGACGAGGCAACCAGCCCAGTTGTTGCCAGAGCCTCCAGACAAAAGAGTCCTCTCACCCCACAGGGTGTTTGGGGATGTTGGGGCCGTGACCAGCCTCTCAGTGGGATTCACTTTCACGCCCAGTGACATGAGCTATCTCTAGATGAAAGGATCACAGCTCACTGAGTTGACATCATCAGCAATGGAGGTTGAGCGCTGGGTGGCCTTTTACAGAAGGAAAATATATGGATGCTGCTCTGTCTGCTCTGCACACCTGCTCTGTGTTCTGCATTCTACAGTAAAATTCTAATTAAATGTGGCACTCTGAAGTTAAATTCTAATTAAATGTGGCACTCTGAAGTAAAATTCTAATGAAATGTGGCATTCTGACATAAAATTCTGGGGGTTGCTTTAGATTAGGAAAACAGTGTAGGTGTGTGCCCATCCAACCGTGGTAATCTGACGCTGACCAGACGCACTTGCAGAGATGCTCACTTCAGGCAGCCTCCACTCCCCTCCCCCTCCTCTTGATGTCTTCATCCCCTGCTCTGCCCACCTGACTGGTGTCCTCAGTGGCTGTCTTGACTATCCAAACACATCTGGTTTAGTTCATCAAGAGCCTCATAATTACACTGACCTCAAGCAGAGATACATACAAGTTCTCCCGTGGAGTGTATCCAAGAGCGGGGGGGGGGGGAACTTGTTTGATCAAAGTACTGGAAGCTTAGCACATATCCTGCGCTTACACATTTACCGTGTCTGTTTCACAGTGATTTACAGATGGCCCGTGGAGAGCAGTCCAAATAGCTGGTACCTCTGGAGTTGATCCTGTCCAGATCCAGTAGGGGTCCATTGGATCAGAGCCGGTGCCATCCTGCCCGGAGTTATGGTATCTGCAATGTTGCTCTATAAATTACGCTGTGGGTGAAAGCCGCCCCGGAGACACCACTCACATATGACCATAAACAGATAACCCCCATATGCTTGCATTAATCTAAATGCTGATTAAACTGAGTGATTGATTAGGGAGGGGACTGAGTAAAAGCAGGCTATAAAATATGCTCTTCCTGCAGTGGGACGTGTCAGCAGAAACAGAGTTCCATCACGCTAGTGTTTCACACACTCACCATGTGCTTTAAGTGGTTCGGGGGGGCTAATTGCTCCATGAAGTTTGCATAGATTGCTGCGGATAGAGAATGTGTGAATGTGTGTGCATGCATGCACGTATGTGTGTGAATGATTCCATCTGTGTGTGCATTTTGGGAATAATCATTACTAATCATTTACTAATAAAGCCAAAACAACATGTTATCTATCTTACATTGGCAGTGCTATAACTCATTTTAAAACTACATTATAATATATATACAGTACAGTATATAATATATATTATATTAAAACATTTGAATACGAGTTAACCGTAGCCTGAACAGCCCTAAATAAACTAAAGTAAAAAATATTTTTTTTTAAAATTATAATTTTCTTTTTTTTAAAGTTGCGTTAACTGCGTTAAAATAGATTAACGCGTTAACGCTGACAGCCCTAGTTATCTTACATTGGCAGTGCTATATCTCATTTTAAAACTACATTATAATATACAGTATATACAGTACAGTATATAATATACAGTATATTATATTAAAACATTTAAATACCAAACATAGGGCCACCAAACATAGTAAAGAGTCACCACCTTAATGCCATCTTAGGGAGTCAAGGATTTCTGCCCCTTTACCCTTTACTGAAGGCCACAGTGGCAGTGTGATGAATGCCATTATTGCACATGTGCCCATTGTAGTGGTAGTGAGGGGAACGCTCCTGCAAGCACAGCTCTCTGCCAAGGTGACAACAGTGTTTCTGCTCTATTAAACCCATTCACTGGTCCCGCTATGCATAACCATTTCATTTCTGGGCCACGCGCTTTGGAATGTGTTTGGAGCGCGTGCGTAGCGAGCTTTTTTTGGCCCAGGAATTCCAGGAATTGGCATGCCAGGCATCATTTCATTGTATTTAATTACAGGCGTGTCATTTTTCACAGCGCCATGGGAACATGGGTATTCATCTCGGAAATGTCTCCGTAATGAGGAGACAGTGATGGAAAACAATGAGGCTGACGTGGTTTCGATGCAGCTCTGTGAAGTATACCCACCCCAAACATTTACAGAGACTCTGCTTGAAATATTTATTTATTAAATATTGTCTTTGCTATCTGAGCGCTATTGAGAAAACAGATACTCTGACTGGCGGAGCTCTGGAAAGTACAACAAAAAAGCAACACAGTCAGCTGTATGAGCCATTCTAGAAGCTTTGGAAAAGACAGCTCTCCCTGCCTGTCAGCTATTGTGCAAGTCGGCCTTTGCCTCCTTGTTTGTTGAATGTAATTTTTTGCTTCTTTAACATAAACAAACTCTGAGCTACCATTGGCCTTGTGTGTGTGTGTGTGTGTGTGTGTGTGTGTGGCCATTGTAGTTAAAAGTGTACAGTTGTTTTAAGTCTTTATTACTACTACCACTACTGCTATTAGTACAATACAATGTTATTACTATATCATATAATATGTGTAACTGATTTAGTACCTTGCACCTGACAAATAAATTGTGATGCCCTAATCCTATTTTGCTTCTGATAAAATGATTTTATTTTATATTTTATTTTTATATAGCGGTGGATTGGCTTCCAGAGTCTGCATTGGACCGCCTGGTCAAAACGAGCTAACGCAGCATCCTGTCACTCAGCCCCTGCATCAGTTAGGACAAACAAGCTGGGAGTGAAGCAATTTGTGGCAGTACTAGATGCCTCAGTGCCAAACACCAGATTAGTAACCGGTCGTGTCTGTGGAACACACCAGAAATAGAAAACCTCCGTGGTGAAATCCTGAGTGACACCATTCCTAGAATAAACCAGATTAATAAAGAGTAAGGGAGGTGTTTGTCATAACAGGTTGCTGGTATCCAGGGGAAATTGCCATAGGTCAGCCTCCCTAACGGGTACTAATATTGCTTTCACGGAGCAGCAACCAATGCTGAATCAGTTTCTAAATTGAGTGAGTGAATCAGACTGATCAAATGAAACATCATATCAATCAAATATTATATTCTAGCAAAGTGCAGAGAGACAAACACGAATATATATATTATAATATTAAAAATATATCATTTAGATAATTCACCCATCCCCTAAAGTCAGTAGAGGCACACACACACACACACACTTACATGGCATCGTATAATACACCATATATTAATAGACTAAACGTGTGTCTGTGTTTACCATTGACAATGCTGCCATGAAGGAATCCAATGAAGCAATGCTTTTCCTGGTCAGTGATTCTGTCAGAACCGAGCCTGAGCGCCTCAAGAGCCTCCGTCATTGATCCGGTTCACTTCTTCCCATCTGCTTACGAGTAATTGGTCAGTTTAAACAGCGTGGCCACAATCCGTTTAATTGACCACTTGCCCGCTTGCTATCAAATTCCACTGATCGATAGGACTAATTTACTACAAGAGATCAATCAAGTTAAGAGAGGACCACATCAAATGACACAAATGAGTATTATGGTCTCCACACCGGACAAACAAAGAAAGATCTCCCTCCAGACACCGTATCAATAAGCATCTTAAATAGAGTGTGGCCAATATGGGGCTATTGGCGAAATGTGTGCATGTTATTATCGCATCTATTCTTTCAGTAATTGTACACGGGCCTTTGATCTGTGGATTTCCAACTGAGAGGCCCCCAAGGACCCAAGATGCCAATCTTCACTTGAGCCGAGCGAAGTCATACTTTAGCAAACATTCATGTAATTTGCTTATTTTGACAGTCTAACTTTGGAATCCACCGCAGTAACAAACCCTACTCCAGGAACCAAAACAATCTGAAGGAAAAGGAACCACATTCCCCATCGCAGGCACCATCTTGTTGATGTTTTGTCTGCATTCCTACTCCTCGTGACTTTGACTCTATGTCTCTATTTGGCCATCGCTTCACATGCAAAAAAAAAAAAACTATCTTAAAGAAGTATTATAGTTTTGTACAAGAATGAGGCCTAGCAGGAGAGGATACTTAAGACAACAGTAGTGTACTCTTTCCATGATTAGTAAATGATTGTAAATTTCCATTTGCCAACTGGATCATATTTGTGACATTTCAACGGTTCCTTGTCCTAAACAGGGGGTACGAAAGGGTAACTGAATGTAACTGAATGACTAAGGGGTGTAGTAAGCTTCTGTGAAGCTTACTATTACACTTTCCCACTTTCTTGGAAAATGTAACCTGCATGTTATGTGCATGATGAGTTATGCTTGAATTGCCATGACTTTCACGTAGACATATTTAGCAGAGAAAAAGCTACTTTAAGGTCTAAACTAGATTAAGCGACGGCTCTGGGTAAAGTAGAAGCCACCGTGATGGCAAAGATGAAGATGACAGTATGTGGATCGGTAATACATTAATGGACCCGATGCAGTATCAGCTAAGTGTTATTCTCCCGGGGGCCGTTCCTTAAACTCATCTGTCAGGAAGCATAAGGAGAGCGTGACAGTCAGGCGTGCTATTTTTGAACGCATTTGTTGCTCTTGAAGACGTTTCAATGCAATCTGCTGAGGCCTAGATTAACGCTGGAAACGTCACCTGACGAAACCAGCTCATCCATCATGATTTCTGTATGGCTCTTGATTACTCGTGTGTCAGACTAGTGAGCCAGACCCTATGTCAAACCTGAGAATATAAATACATCAAACAGTTAAAAAATAAAAAAAATGTTTTAACTCTTTGATGTATTTATATTCTCAGGTTTGACATAGGGTCTGGCTCACTATATACTGTATATATATATCAGACAAAGGGAAACACTCTAATCCCATATCTCTGAATCCTGCTGTCTCGTGGTGATGGGAAATGTATTTTTATTTTTTTTTATAAACCTGAGACACGAGCAAGCGGAGCAATAAAACCTGATTTGAAGGTGGCCTCGTGAAGCAAACAGCCCAGGCGATAAGGATCCATTACCTGCCCGGATATCTCACGTCCTCATCTGCTCCCAGTGCAAACAATGCCATTACGCGTTTGCAGGGAGCCCGGGATCTAATCAGGGGCCCCTGCTGGACTGTCCCAAACAGTGCTGTCCGCCTCGTCACCTCAAAGCACATTCCCAATCAGCACCGTGCCACAGCCGTTTTACCTCACAGGAAGGCATCCCCGCTGCTCAGAGCCTAAAAGGCTTTACGGAAAGATTTAAAAATGGAGAAAAAAAAAACATTAAAATGGCAATTCGACCAGAGGGAGTAAAAAAAGAGAGAGAGAGAGAGGGAGGGAGGGAATGGAATTGTGATGAGTATATGTGGTAATTCACTCAAATGTTTGACAAAGAGGTGCATATACTGTCTTCAGCATTAACACATAGTGAAAAGTGTGTGTGTGTGTGTGTGTGAGGGGGAGAGGAGAGACAGAGAGGGGTCTGATGGTATGGGTTACAGATTCATTACTTAGGCTGTGTAACTTAGGTTAATGAGGCGCGCCAGCCGAGTGCCAGGGGAGCATGAAGACGTCTCAGGCTGGCCGGCCCCTCACTGATCCAGCCTGACAGCCCGCTACCGTCCCCCTACCCCTCTCCCTTTCTCTCTACCCCTCTCTCTCTTTCTCTCTACCCCTCTCTCTCTTTCTCTCTACAACTCTCTCTCTTTCTCTCTACAACTCTCTCTCTGTCTCTCTACCCCTCTCTCTTTCTCTCTACCCCTCTCTCTTTCTCTCTACACCTCTCTCTTTCTCTCTACCCCTCTCTCTCTTTCTTTCTACCCCTCTCTCTTTCTCTCTACCCCTCTCTCTCTCTACCCCTCTCTCTCTTTCTCTACCCCTCTCTCTCTTTCTCTCTACCCCTCTCTCTTTCTCTACACCCCTCTCTCTTTCTCTCTACCTCTCTCTCTCTCTCTCTACCCCTCTCTCTCTCTCTCTACCCCTCTCTCTCTTTCTCTCTACCCCTCTCTCTTTCTCTCTACACCTCTCTCTCTTTCTCTCTACACCTCTCTCTCTTTCTCTTTACACCTCTCTCTCTTTCTCTCTACACCTCTCTCTCTTTCTCTCTACCCCTCTCTCTCTCTCTCTACCCCTCTCTCTCTTTCTCTCTACCCCTCTCTCTTTCTCTCTACACCTCTCTCTCTTTCTCTCTACACCTCTCTCTCTTTCTCTTTACACCTCTCTCTCTTTCTCTCTACACCTCTCTCTCTTTCTCTCTACCCCTCTCTCTCTCTCTCTCCCTGTCTCTACACCTCTCTCTTTCTCTCTACCCCTCTCTCTTTCTCTCTACACCTCTCTCTCTTTCTCTCTACCCCTCTCTACACCTCTCTGTCTCTTTCCGTCTCTACCCTCTCTTCTCCTTTCTCTCCCTCTTCCCCTTTTCACTCTCTTTGTTTCTTGCTCCCTCCCATTCTCTCTCCCTCCCTTCCTTTTTCTCCCATCCTCTCTCTCTCTCTCTCTCTCTCTTTCTCTCTCTCTCACTGGGTAAGCAGATGCAGACATCCACATTACCTAGCTGCTGATGGAAAGGGAGGAGGCGGATGGATGGGAGCTATTCATGGGGAGGATTTCTGACAAATGAGATATACAGAGACGGAGAAGGAGGGAGGGAGAGAGAGGGATGAGGAGGAGAAGGAGGGAGGGAGAGAGAGGGATGAGGAGGAGGAGGGAAAGAGAGAAGGTTGAGGGGAGGAAGACAGATGCATTCAGGCATGCCCACACACGCTACAAACATACACTGTTGCACAAACACACACACACACACAGAAACACACACACACAGACACATGCACGTGCACACACAGATGGATATATATGGAGCTAAAACAGAGGCTGTCAGTTTGGCATTGAAAAAAAACTAAATCTGTATTGATAAAAACAGCTAAACTGAAAAATAGAACACTTTGAAATTAACTTATATATGAAAATATGTTTTGACGTTGTTCATTCTGATATGCGTTTTCAATGACAACCTTTCTTTTGTTTCGAGGTCAGTACTTTTCAATGTTAACTGTGTGCAAGGGGGTAGGGTTTGATGCAAAGGGCACGAAATACATGCTGTACATGTACAGCAGATCCAGTGGGCAAGACATCTCTGGGCAAAGGGGCGTGATTGGGTGCATCTTGTCAGTGCCCACAGTTTATTTCAATACAAGTGTTTCAATGCCAATGTTCTATTTGTCAGTTTATTATTTTATTTATTATTTTATTTTATTTTATCAGTGCGATTTTGTTTGTTTCAACGCCAAAAGTCAAGTCTCTGTTTTAGCTGCATAGATACAGATTTACAAACATACCACAGTGTTTGCCCACAGATACACACTCACAATCACACACACACACACATACCACAGTGTGTACCCACAGATACACACACACACACACACATACCACAGTGTGTGCCCACAGATACACACACACACACACACACACACACACAAATACCACAGTGTGTGCCCACAGATACACACTCACACTCACACTCACACTCACACACACACACACACACACACACACACACACACACACACACATACCACAGTGTGTACCCACAGATATACACTCGGGGGGGTGTGGCAAGGAGAGGAAGCTCAGAAAAGAAACTTTATGAGGTTAGAACCGCAAGACATAAAGAAAGCTCCCATAAAAAACGCACTTCATTTGAGCTACGGGAGGGAGGCTGTGTGGCGGCCATGCAGAATAGACAGATGTTTAAATCAGTTTAATGTTTCAGGTTCCACTTCCTGCTGCCAGCCACGGATGCAAACATGGAGCCCAGCGCCTCACTGCAAACATGGAGCCCAGAGCCTCACTGCAAACATGGAGCCCAGCGCCTCACTGCAAACATGGAGCCCAGAGCCTCGCTGCAAACATGGAGCCCAGCGCCTCACTGCAAACATGGAGCCCAGCGCCTCACTGCAAACATGGAGCCCAGCGCCTCACTGCAAACATGGAGCCCAGCGCCTCACTGCAAACATGGAGCCCAGAGCCTCGCTGCTGTCTGTGCTGAAGGACGGGTGTGCAGAGCCAGACATAACTAGATGAAAAAGAGAGGCTGCTTTCAGTATCAAAGCGTTACATCAGAAGCCTTTTGAAGCAGATCGCTGTGCTTTCAAAGGATGGTATACGGTTCCTAAAATGTATGAACAAAATCTTTAATGAACAAAATAATGTCAGTGGGTACTAATTAGTTGTGGATCATAAGAAGCACTAAGTGTCATTTATAGAAAATCTATACGAACTGATTTCTTAAATGGTAAGTCATTTCATATTTTACATTAGCATGTGTAGTCGCAAGTCCTCAAGAAAAAGAAAAGTTTTATATTATACTCATTTGAGGCTGATCATTGTTCTGTCATGTGGTCCTCGTGGTTCTTAATCAGTGTTAATAGCACATTTATAAAAGCCTTATTACCTCTAACTGTTCTACTGTCCTTCACAGTGACATTTAACAGAATCAGCTGGCTGTCATCGCTGTATTTATGATGTAAATGCTATTGATAGTTTATGACTTGATGTGACAGATTGTATCATCCAGCCAGCCCAGAAAGTAAAACTCATCTCTAATTCTTTGAATTGAATTGAACTACAGAACCTGGGGGCAGAGGACATGTAATCATTCAAGTGAAGGAATCATTATATGGGTAGTACAAAAACAACGCAGAGTTTGTAATTTATGAATCTGCATTACATTAAATGCCTCTGTAGATGGCTCTCAAATAACTGCTTACCAGCTAAAATCAAAATCAAATCCCTCACAAGCAAAAGGGAAGAAAGGACACCAGCTCATTATCAGCATCCATCTTGTGCCTTATCCCATCGCATAGGAGATGTTACTGCAAGAGGCATGGGGTTGGACACTCGTATACATCACCTAATGCCCTGATGACTCCTCCCATGCCTGGAGGCGCTGGAGGATCCACTGTGTGTGTGTGTGTGTGTGTGTGTGTGTGTGTGTGTGTGTGTGTGTGTGTGTGTGTGTGTGTACACTCGTATACATCACATAATGCCCTGATGACTCCTCCCATGCCTGGAGGCGCTGGAGGATCCACTCTCTCTGTGTGTGTGTGTGTGTGTGTGTGTGTGTGTGTGTGTGTGTGTGTGTGTGTGTGTGTGTGTGTGTGTGTACACTCGTATACATCACCCAATGCCCTGATGACTCCTCCCATGCCTGGAGGCGCTGGAGGATCCACTCTGTGTGTGTGTGGCGCGCGCGTGTGTGTGGCGCGCGTGTGTGTGTGTGGCACGTGTGTGTGTGTGCGTGTGTGTGTGAGTCGCATGATGCAGTCATTAGCGGGAGCGCACCAGCACACCCCACACCATTAGCCTTCCTGTGCCATTTTGAGATTAATAGCACAGGTGTGGATTAAAGGCTAGCGCCAGCCTTGGCAAACAACAACTGGCACAGGGGTGTAGCGCCCGCACTGATCTTCAATGGGCCGGGGCAGATGGGATTTGAATGGGGTGTGTCTGGGAGCACATCAAAAGGTCTTTAACTGCTGCACTGGCAAAGGACTTAATGTCACTTCATCAGTGGTTACGCTTTTGTTTTCTTTTTTTCCCTTTCTTTCTTTTTTTAGTACCTTGTTTGCACACCTGTCAGTCCAACTGGTGATGGTAAGATCATTGTTGTTTTGCCCTTTTCTAATGGAGACGGCATTGATTGAAACCCATGGGACAATAGGATCACAGGCTCACTTGTAAACTATCTGTGTGTGTGTGTGTGTGTGTGTGTGTGTGTGTGTGTGTGTGTGTGTGTGTGTGTGTGTGTGTGTGTGTTGTAGCAGCTGGTGATTAGGAAAACAACAGTTTAAGAGATCAGAGATACGAATTTCAAAGAGACAAACATCATTACACTCATTGACTGGTTTATTTTAGTTTAAATAAATGATTTTGGAAAAGACACCGTTAGCAATGAAATCACACCTTCAGCTATGTTCCTAATGCCGTTGTCATTACTAAAAAGGCGTTTTTCTTTTAAAAACTGCAGTGCCCTCAATTACACCTCAATTACTGGTTCAATGTATACAAGATCTGTGGGGAATATAGATGTTCCAATCCACACCAATTCCCCTCTTCTTAACAGAGCCATTGGACAATAATCTGGATTTGCAAGAATGACGAGAGTTAGAATTGGATCACTCACTGTTGTTTGTTTGTAGATTCCTCCAGTTCAGGGGGAACTGATGAAGTTAATAAGAGAAAGACCATAGAAATGATGAAGTGAAACATGAAATCACAACACAGCAGTCTTACATTGGCATTCTTATTTTATGTTCTGACACCAACACATGTCCATAAAATATGAAATGCAACATGTCACATCACCTAAGGCCCACCACAGAAGTTTGATGAAACTACCCTGATAGTGGAACCATATTTCTTAGATGAGAAGTATGTGGGATAATTAGTTAGATGAGAGATATGTGGTATAAAAATCAGTATATATAACAGCTTGACGAGTCACCCATCTAACTCAAGACGGTGCTGTCGAAAATATCCAGACTCGTCACTTTTTCTGCCACAGCGCAAATGTTTCTGATGCCGTCCCACTGACGATGGGAAATAAATGTGACAGTTGTTGCAGACTTTCACAAAGCTCCCCGGGACTGACAGAAGGTCAGATAAAAAAAGTGAGATTGCTTTACACGACCAAAAAAGATCCGTCCAGGAGACAGACATCAAAGACACATCACAGAGCACAGAAAAATGTGCTGTGCTAGGGCTAAAGCATACACACACACACACACACACAACAAGCACAAATGATTGATGACAAAGGAACAAACACAACAGATTGAGACGGGGATAGAGGGTAGAGATCTACTTTGTTTACTGTATGCACCTCTTCAGATGTCTAATAATCAATCACATTTGAAAAATTGGGGACAGGACACCCAAAGACTGTGAAACCTACAACCGAGTATCTTGTATGGGCTATCAATCATCGTCAAAATATGATGAGATAATATGCATGCCCATACTATAAAAATGGTATCTGGAGAGAGAACGACCAGTTTATCATGCAGCAGAAAAATTGGCACTGTGTCCTTAAAGCCACCAGACATCCATTTTGTGGAAACAGAAATACAATCAGTAGACAAGGCGCTTTTACTGAATTAGCAGAGACTACACTAATATTACTTTCACCAAATCAAATCAGCACAACCCATTTAGTTTATTCCTTATTGCAACTATTATTTCTTTAACGTGGGTGTAATGAATAAAAGATTGTAATACCCAAGCATGATTTTCTAAATAACCCCTAATGGCTTTGAGGAGAAGAGTTGCGGTCTGCTGCTGGCTTTGTCCTGCTTGTTTGTGCTGCCAGACAATTAAAGCCAGCACAATAAAATGAATCTGTGTAATCACTGCGATGATACTCTGCAATATCATAGCCTACAGACACATTACATGAGGAAGAGCACTAGTGAGAAGACAGAAAAAACGGATAACATCTTAATGGTTTGCTGCACTGTGTCGTGATTACAGAGTTTCTCTCAAAGTTCCCCTTTTAGTTCAGGATCTCTGGTCCCTCATCACGAGCTAATATGACACACAGAAACTCTCACACAAACGCACATTCACACTCGTAATATTTGAGACAAACTTTTTGTTCAGCCACTGTAGAAAGTCATCCACCAGGGACCGGTCCCATTTGCTACAATCTTTGGCATCTTCATAATTTGAACCTATGCTGCAGCAGAACCCATGGGCACTCTCTCCTCTTCCCCGGTTAGTTTTATGGCGAGGAAGAGGCCTGTGGATACTGTTGAACGCACATAAAAAGTGCAGTAAGTAAAATGGCAGATTGGAGAGCGGGGGGGGGGGCGATATAATCCTCCACGGTAATTTGATTACAAATGTTCTCAAATGTGCGGCTAATGCGAGTCTGTTGGAATTGCTTTGATCAAGATCACAGAAGAATCATCGAAGGTTAATTTTTAATTAACTGGGGGGGCCTCTGAAGTCGGTTTGAAAGGGTGCCAAAGGGCTGGCTCGCCTCGCCTCGCCTCGCCTCGGCCTCGGCCTCGGCCTGCTCCTCCTCACAGGGCACAGAGCTTTCCCTTCCGCCCTCCAGCTCCATCATCCATCCCCAGCCCAGCTTCAGCACCATCACAGTCTAAACCCACATTTTCATTCTACTGCAGCATGAAGACGTTCATTTAATCATGTCATCTCTATACGGCTATAAAAGTTTTTTTACATCAATGCTTCAAGGAGGAAGAGATATTCTCCTCCTCAGATTATGACAATTATGTATATTAGTTTTTTTTTCTCTCTCTCTCTCTCGCTCTCTCTCTCTCTCTCTTCCACATTTCTGGCTAGATCTCAGCATGTGTGATTAATTGGAGAGCAACACGGTTTACACTGCCAGCCACGCCAGGTGTGGCCGATTCATCCAGCAGCCTCTTCTATTTCACAGTGAGCGCATTCTGATGACCTGTTCCATAGTAGGCAAACACGACGCCCATTTTCAGTCCAAACATTTGAATTCCTCCATGCACACACACCCCCGAGCCACTTCATCGAGAGCCGCGCGAGCGACAATGTTGACGTTCAGCCTCGCCTAACCGGGTCAAGGGTCCCACTTCCTTTCTGTTGTTGGGCTATTACGGATGCCGCTCGCGGCGCTAATATGATGTATGGATGCCGTCGGCGAGCATGAATCAAGCCATCTTTAGACGTTCATTTCCACCCGTCACCGCCGCCGAGGCGTGACTGGGACGGCGGTGGACGCGTGGCTCCACCTCAGGCTGTTTTTTCCTCCGATACAGCTGATGCGGCACTTTCTCCTCGCTGTGCACATGCAGGAAGGGGCGGAGGAGAGGAAAGCGACATTAATCTTTCCGAACGCCGGGTGTATTATGTGCGGCTGCATCCCTTATTAGCAAACTCATCCGTCTCGTCTCGTCCCCCCTCTCTCTCTGTCCATGCTGTTCCCTCCGCTCGGATCCTGATGGATCTCGGACCTGTCTACTGGATTATGGGCCTCTAGCATTAGGACCAGATGGAGGGACAGGAGTCAGACACACATCTTATAGCACAGTATCCATAAGACAGCATATCAAATCATGAATAATTATATAATATCTAGTCAAATTACGTTTATTGATCACATGGGTCAGGTAAACATTGTTTGGGTCAACAGAACTGCCCCAGATGCATGAATTAACATGAATTAGCATGGTTTTCCTAAACTAAAAGGAAACATAGTTTTGTCAAAACGTAACTGCAGCATAGTTTTCATAAGATATTGTTAGCAGCTGTGCTTCCGAGTATCTAACTTGATTATATCAAACTCAGAACAGAAGGCCCGCAAAAAAACGTCATATAGTTCACATGCTAAAACAAAGCATATCTTTCATTGTCGATACATGAACCCATCTAATCAAAACGGACCACAAAAAGACAATGGATCCAATCAGTTAATGGTGTCGAGGGGGGCCTGAGAAAGCAGCTTGATTCTTTCAACTGCCGAATGACAGACATGAAAGCCCCATTTAATTGCAACAGGCAACTCCTTGCTTCCTGTCAGTTTGCACTAGAAAAGAACTTTAATCCAGCGCTGGGCTCCGACAACAAAATAAAAAATAAAAAAAAGAAGAAAGAAAACATGAAAGGTAGGAGTCAAAGGCACCCCACTGTTCTCCAAGTTCAAGCGGAGGATGAGCGACTGGTGGGAGCTCCCATCGAGTGCAGACTTCACAGGACTGGGGGAAAAGCCACTAACCGTGTCAAACACAATCGGCCCATGTTCGCCTGCCGCACCCCATCCCCATCAAGATGAAATGAACGATGTCGGTACAGGAGTTAAGATAAAGGACATGGTATGTATGTGCATGTGTGTGTGTGTGTGTGTGTGTTTGTGTGTTTGTGTGTGTGTGTGTGTGTGTGTGTGTGTGTGTGTGTGTGTGTGTGTGTGTTCTAACTGCAGCCCTTCATGCTCCATTCTGATTTGTTTTCATGTGTGCTTTCCCATTTTTCTTAGAATGTGACCTCAATCTAACACCGTCGTGTACTGTAAACTGTCTGAAGTGAGACGCATGCGTAAAAGCACATAAACAAATCCTCGGTTTATTGCACCTCAGAAGACGGAGAAAGCAGTAATCACCATGAGTTCTGTTTTCTGCGGGTGAAAGCAAATGTTCAAAGTCATTATGCTATAGAGGAGACAAACCGGAGTGACAGTGCGTTAGCCTCCCTGGCTTTACGTCAGTCTTTCTTCATAGGCCAGGGCACTTGGGTAGGCATAATTGTGATGAAACAAACCTTATCTACGGTGGCAGGCATAGCGTGATGACTGATGACGTAAAATGATAGGCTAATCCAATGACAAATGTGAATGCCGACGTGGCCTGTTCATATGGCGGTCACATATGGGCCACATGCAGATATATCCCATTTATTTCCACATAGGAATGAGGCTCGGATCGGAAATTCTAACAAATGCAGTTCCAGGCGACTTTTTGTTGTTTAGACGGCCGCCAAAAGATCAGATCTCTGCCACATGCAGGGAACTAAATCAGATGTTTTACTGCAAACTGAACACAGCCGTGTGTGTGTGTGTGTGTGTGTGTGTGTGTGTGTGTGTGTGTGTGTGTGTGTGTGTGTGTGTGTGTAGATGTATGTATGTGTGAGTGTGTGTTTAAGTGTGTGTGTGTATCTCAGCAGGTAATAAGTGATTTTCTTTTTCATTCAATTTTTCATTTCACTGTGTATCTGACTGTTTACAGACTTTGTAGGCATTTTTTGGTTTTCCTTCAGGGTATAGTGTATATATAATAGATTATTCACAAAGTTGATAGTGCCTTTGTTTAAAAACAATTTGGTAATGCTGACACTACCTTTATCCATATTACAACAACCAATGCAAAAGCCTTTAGTTTTGCTCAGATAGCGGTGATAAATATGATGCTGTGTTTCTGGCACTCTGCGTCTGTGTGCTGTGGGGAACAAACTAAAGAAAAATAATGACATACAAATCACCCCCTGTTTTTAGAAGCAGCTGAATATTCTCCGTTTCACACTTCCAACATGTGATTGTCAGTAAGTAATTGGCCATTATTGACTTAATTAATCCAAGCACGATTCTTGAAATATCCCGTAATGTAATTAAATGGGTAGAATAGATCATAAATAAAATGTCACCTAACAAAGTACATCCATCTGTGGGGGGTCAGATTCCATCTGCTACAGACAATAACGACCTGAAATATATCATGTTGCCAGCCCATTTAGATACATGATTGGTGATATTTTCATGGACAATTTGTCCTTCAGGAGAAAGTAGTCAACAATCTACACGCCTGCGTAGGCATATTAATATTCTAATAAACACGAGAACATACAGCCCATATGTCTGAAATGGCCTTGGTTTCATATTAAATATTACTTATCTATGCCAAAGTCATTACGGTTGCTTTCAGTTAATATCCCCCTCATACATTCATTCAGAGGGGCATGAACGAGTCTCTTAGTGCGGAGGCAAGGGCATGGGGTAAACCCAGATCTGTAGGGGGGTCCGGGGGCATGAACGAGTCTCTTGGTGCGGAGGCAAGAGCATGGGGTAAACCCAGATCTGTAGGGGGGTCCGGGGGCATGAACGAGTCTCATCCTCCCCATGGAGATTTTCCTTCATTCTGGCGGCATGCACCATTGTCCTGCCGTTTGAGACAGGACAGCTGAACAGAAGTGAGGTGAAATAGGTAGGAATGGGTTTCTCCATACCTAGTCTTGAAAACACATCTTGAGTTAATGAAGCCACACTGCTTCGAAGCGATGCTCTGGAGCCTCATCTGAAACCACAGCGTCACGTGATCTTTGGAAATGAAGCTTCGTTTCCTCACCAACACATGAGGTGCGTTTGCGCCGCCCCGACCCATTGGAGGGATCGTGATAACTGCAGTGTGCAGTCTGTGGGTTAAGACTCCTCGAATAACGTTAAATGATGTGTTTTGTTTTTTTCTGGGTGATTCATCAATTTTATGTTTTGCACAAATAAACAAAGCTGCAAATTAGAAGCAGACTAGGTTACCTAGGTTACTGCTGCAATGGTCAACTTCTCTCTCCCTTTTTGATGTAGCGTGGACGGCGTGGACAGTGCCATCCATTAATTTAACTCTCACTTGCATAAACATTCACTTCCTGAAGTTAATGGGCTTTGTGACCGGAGGCATGTTATACATATGTATGACATTCAACAGTGACAGTAACAGATCCTCTGAATCATGGAGGGGAGGGAAAAAAGCAGCTTTTCCGAAATTGCATTTCTGTGCACCCAGGAGATGCAGCTGCTGACTTTCTGGCACTTTCTCCCTTGTTTATTCACAGCTTGTTAGTGTGGGATTCCCGCTCGGTTAACAGATACCTTACAACAGGCAGCCTGCAGCAGCTGTGCGAATAGGGATAGGAGCAATGTGTGTGTGTGTGTGTGTGTGTGTGTGTGTGTGTGTGTGTGAATGTGTGTGTGTGTGTGAGTGTGTGTGTGTGTGTGTGTGTGTGTGTGTGTGTGTGTGTGTGTGTGTGCGCGCGCATGTGTGTGTGTGAGTATGTATTTGTATGTACAGTATGTGTGAGCAAGTGTGTGCCCCCCAGACTTACTTCATAACAACATGCTAATGATATGCGCGAGCAATCAGCAGGCTTGACGCCATGTGTTGTCTCTCACCTGCTACAAATAAACACAACGCCAGGGCCGACACGCAAAGACCGCGTGTCCACATGTCAGCCGAGCATCTCCAGCACAGCGAGACGTCCTGCGAGGTGCTCAGTCTGACTGGCACCTGCCGTCTCAAGCAGGGGAGGCAAAGCAGGCAATTGCCTGGGCACCCGACCTGGAAGGGCGCCCCCCCGAGGACAGCTGATTACAGCAACGACATTTCTGTGAGAACCCCCTTGAAATCTGGAAACTAGAATGACACGTCCAGAAAACCCTCTATGGAGTCCCCATACCATTAGCTTGCTAGGAGCTTTATAAGGAGACTACAGCGCGGCGAAAACGCAGTGAAACGCATCTATGTGTCACACTATTCTAAAAGAGAGCACAGACGAGAGAGGAATGGGGAAGAAGAAATACAAAACTGTGGTTAACGAGAATCTGTTAGGTTGAGTAGGTATGGCAACGGTTTCATTTGTCCCTGCAATTTAATGGGTTGTCAATTCTAACAACAACTTGCTAGCCAGTAACTTAATAATAATGAGTGTACGCTATTTAGCATGGTAGGTGTTAAGTAATGAGTTTGCGGCTGCTACAGTTATTTCCCACACTGTCATCTATTTTCAATAAATTGCAGATATTGTATGTAGTCTGACAGTGTACAAAGCTTTAGTCAAGGCTGCAGTTTAAGATCTTAAAAATAGGCCTATTGGTTGAGGCAATGTCACTACATCAAGTTATAGAATGCACCTTATTCTGTACTTTTAAAACCTACCATACCTTTTTTAGATGCGTAGACAGTGGGGGTCAGGGGGTAGGTTTGGCGGGCCCAGACTCCCTAGAAACACCCCTGGTCTCAAGTACAGACGGCCATGTTTTGACTGACAGAGAGTGAAAGAGCCGCTCAGCAGATGCTGTAGCTGGAGGGGGGGGGGGGACTCTCGGCTGTGTCACAGAGCTGGAGAGATAATTAGCGACCAAAGGGCACTGATTATGTTATAGTTTCTGGCTGTTTATGCACATCAGTGTTAGCAACTAACATACAGGGCCAGATGTACATCTGGATGTAGGTTTGAGGTTTGGTAGGTTTTTTTTTATAGACTTTTAGTTAATTAGTGTGTCTCCCTCAGTACACTCTGGATCTCATAGATGCCTGTCAAATACATATCTACCCACTGCGCTTTAGAAATGGACCACTGACATACTCCTGACGGTAATGTTCCCCTAATGTGGGCATTGGGAGTGTGCATATGTATTTGTGTGTGCGTGTGTGTGTGTGTGTGTGTGTGTGTGTTTGTGTGTGTGTGCGTGTAGGGGAGGGGTGCCAGTTAAACCCCCTCCCCTACATTTTCATTCCCCTTGTCTTATTAGTGAGGACTAAATTAACCAATAACTACTCCCCCCCCACCCCCCAGGTTATACCCCTGTTCCAGTCATCTCCACTTCACCACCCTTCACAATAAGACATAACACTGACTAGTAGGGGCATATGGAATGTGCTGGAATGGCATAACCCACTTATTTTCACTGAATCAGCGGCATACTACACTACATTAAGTTAACATTACCATGAAATTGCGGTTGATGTACGGTGTGTGTGTGTGTGTGTGTGTGTGTTTGTGTGTGTGTGTGTGTGTTTGTGTGTGTGTGTGTGTGTGTGTGTGTTTGTTTATGTGTGTGTGTTTACGTGTGTGTATGTGTGTAAGCATACATGTTTGACATACAGACAGCCTTCACCCAGATACTAATTCTGTCATCTTTTCTTTGTGACTATGCACAAGTCCTTTATGGAGCTAACTGTGTTCATGGCCCCCATACCCACAATAAAATCCACTAGCAGAAAATTGCTTCATATTGCACAAAAATCATAAAAATCATATTCACACTCATGAAACTGTAGTCATGTTATGAATTTTGCATGGGTTGAAAAAAAAAGATGACATTCAGAAAATACTGTCACATTTGTGCTTCTTCTCCCGACCTGTCACACGATGCAATGTCTAGGGGTACATACAAGGCTGATAAGATTATGTCTTCGTAACATATTTGGGCCATGTCCCATGAGACCGACTCATGCATGACCACAAAGACATCATATTGCTCCACTCTGGTTGGTTGCAGACACCCTCCCAACGGTCTGAACCTTAGAATGTGTTGTGTTCCACATAAAAGAGGTGTAGTGTTCACACCATTACATAAAGGGACTTTTCTTCTAAAAACATTTCATTCTTTATTCAATTTCATTGACATATAGCAATGCTACAGTAACACTGAACTCACCAGAGTTATTAAAAAAAAACTTGTAATGGTAAAACCTTTTCCAAAACCATAGATGGGTGACTATAAAAGGCCAAGATTATATGACATACAGTCTCCATGAGGTGAGGGAGTGTTCCTGTAGACAATGCCCAATGCTGTACTCTAGATTCTAGAACGCTGTTGTGGCATCCCAGAACATTTTACTTTCATATCCGCATTAATTAAAAACTCTTCATAAACTTAACATATTCCTAGTGAGCTTCAAGGAACCGACAGTGGTCTTGATGGTATTCTGATGAGCTTCAAACAATGAGCGTAATTATCAAATGCTGATTTAATCAGACCTCTCTTCTTTTTATTGCAAATATTTCCCATCAGTAGCCTCCTGCTGGGCACAATTAGAGGGCGGTGTGGAGAGGGTGAAATTAATCACAGACTAACGTCTTTCTGGGTTAAAGAGTTGAAATTATTCAGATAAAGCACCTGGTTAAGTAGCTTTCAGTAATCAGCTAAAGTGCTGTGGTTCTGGTGTTCCACTAGGGCAATAGGGGGTCCTTCAGCCCAGCGGGGTCCTTAGTAGGTTGACCTCCCAGCGCCTGAGTAAAAAGAAGACAAAAAGTTGTTGGTGTTATGTTATCTAGTCTTATCTATTCTATTTTAATAAATGTAAATACAAAACAGAACTGATCACTTTGTTGATTGAGTCTCTTGATTAAGTCAAGTGTTGCCTTTTAAGACATTCCAATTATTCTTTTTTTTTTGCTTGTGTGGTGGACGTGAGTAGACAACGAGTGGGAGTCTTTCAGGTTCTTTTATCTATTATCTTTACCACTTGAGACCTAAATGAGTACTGACATACAGCCGAAGGGATGCTATTCAACAGGTCTGAATCATTCTATTATTGATGTCAGCATGGCCAGTTAAACCAAGTTCAAAGATAATTTGTCAGACTCAAGAATGGCTGACATGACTTGGTCAGAATAAGATCAATTTGTCAATGTCTATGGCCTCCTCCGCCATGACATGATATCCTGACTCTCAGGCTTCTTAATAGCTGCTTTCAAATGTCTCCTCCCATTACTGTCTGAGGTGAGAAATGAACCTTATAATGATACGCTACCGCCATCACCGTTCAGTCAAGGGAAACGGCTTCACTTATTGGCAGTTTTTAACATAGGCAGTACATAATAAGAGAGTACATTCTCTTCACTTTGCATGTGGTTTCAGCTCTTACATATGTCTCAAACACGGAGTGCTGTGAAACAGAAAGAAAGAAAGAAAGAAAAAAGGAAGAAACAAAGACAGAAAGAAAGAAAAAAAGAAAGAAAGAAAAGAAAAAAAGAAACAAAAAAAGAGCCTTGCTGAAACTTACCTGTACGACCATCATGGCTGCCTTGACTAAGCTCTGAGACTCAGCGTTGTTCGACATGACTAAACCATAGGAAGTTTAATTTGTCATGGCGCTTGCTCCAAAGTCACCCTGTCCTCCGCGTCGCCTGTGTAATCTCCCTAGTGTGGCACCTGAGGCAAATACAGGTCAGTCGCAGCTCCGATCGCAATCACACTCTATTTGCACAAGATGGAGGTTTCCTTGATAACATCAGGAAGATAACACATGGATATCGGGATAATTGAGACCAAATGAGTTTAAAACTCCACTCGTGTATTTTCTCTCCCTTGGTAGGAGGGATGGCGTTTAATCAGACACAGGCAATTCATTTGTGATAAACATTTTCCCCAAAACCCTCCAGTCGAGTCCACACCTTCCTCCTTGTTGTTTATCACCAATGATTCTGGTTTTTAAGTTTGAATGCAACATGCAGACATAGCGTCACTGTAAAGTCAACAGCACTAGAAACAATATTATTTGGGTTTCCAGGAACTACAGATAGTCAATGAAACATAAACACACAAATGTAATCAGTTTATGTGTGACTTTTTTTTAAAAAACATTGCTGTTCAAATGAATTTGTATTTAACAAAGCATGTGTTAATGTAGACCCAGGTGTATCTGTATGAATCTATTGTAGCATTGGAATAACACCATAGATTCACTCCATGTTGGACTAAAAACAAGAATGATCCATAGGCCCACACTGCTACCTATTGCTCAGCATAAGCTCTGGGAACACTATACAAACCAAGGCCTCCCTTGCATTTGGCCATGGTGATACACCAACAAAGCAGTCAGTTCTGTATTGATTTTTCTTTCTTTTTTTGTTCAAACGTAATGGGAAAAACCTTTTTGAGTATTACAGGCTCATGCCAGAGCTGAATAGCATCAGATTTGGACATGTTATGAGTCTGCCTCAGAGAAAAGAACTAGTGTTTCTAACGTTGTGCGCTTTCAAAGGCAGCACAACGACAAAAGTGCTCGCTGGGAGTGCTGAGGTCTCAGGTGGTTGCTGAAGCACTTTCACTCCGCGAGATTGGAGGCCGTTGTGTCTGCCTGTTGTTGACCATAAAAATCACAGCTGTGGCTCAGAGGAAATGGCTTTCTGTGGGGAACAGGAAGCAGAAAAAAAATCAGCAAGCACCATTAATTAGCCATTTGGGCGTCACTTGTCGGATATGCTGTGTATGCTAACGGGCTCAAAGCCTCCTGAGGACAAGGGCATTGTACAGACAGCATTGCTTTGTCCTCTGCATTCAGAGTACAGCACTGTTACGTGGCTTGGTTGAGATTTAGTTTATTCATGAATGCTGCGTGGGATAGCACCTTTAGATGATTTGGCCAATGCTAAATGCCCTGGTGTGTCTTTAATTACAGTTGCATAAGGTTGTTGAGAGTTATGATTCATGGTGATGTCTGGGTTTGTAATCAACATCGCTCTTTTCCTGAGCAGTTTAGGGGCCTAAGGGAATTTAACTCACAAATGGAGCTGCTTAAATGGGAATTAATATAAATGAAACATATTTCTCTGCAATGAGACTAAAAGAATTTGGATAGATCACTTTAATGGGTTTTTCCCCTGGTAACGGTATAAAGGATTTCTGCAGTTGCTATTCCAAAAGAAAGTGAAAAGCAAAACAATTCTGTTGATGCATGCACCTCACGTATGGTGATAACATGCATCCACCTAATGGATGGTGATAACATGCATGCCCCTTGTGGATGATGATAACATGCATGCGCCTTGCAGATGATGATAACCTGCGCGCACCTCACGGATGGTGATAACATGCATGCGACTTGCGAATGGTGATAACATGCATGCCCATCGCGGATAATGATAACATGCATGCGACTTGCGAATGGTGATAACATGCATCCACCTCATGGGTGGTGGTAACATGTATAAGCCTTGCGGATGGTGATAACATGCATGCCCATCGCGGATGATGATAACATGCGTCCACCTAATGGATGGTGATAACATGTAATTGTCATTAAGTCTTTTCAGTATCTAACACTTATGTGCTTCTTTCGCTGATTTTTCTGCTTTGCCATTAACCTACCCTAACACACATACACACACACACACACACAAAATTACACACACATCCAGACACACACATATTACGCCAGCAAGTCTCTGCCATACAACCCCTCATCAAGGACCTGCTATAAATTCATGACAGAGAGTACAGTTTGCAAGTGCAATGTGAAAGAGCAACCATTATCTCTGTGATCAATCAAACAGTCTCTTATCTCTGCCTCTGAGTGCTTTTTCGCCCTCCGCGTTATCTCCGGAGAATGTTTTTATTCAGGGCATTTAGTGACTGTGTGGGAGGAGAGACTGTCAGAAAATCAGCCCAGACACCCACAGTATTCTCTGCAAATTCCTGACAGCCATGTTGTTACACGAGACAACCGCGCCCTTGGAGCTCCACTCCGTTCAGTTACACCCAAGAATATTACTGACTATCTGACTAATGACGTTTTTAATGTTGATCGTTACAATTTTTTTTGACATAGTCATAGTTGCAGTGAATATACTGTTCAGATCAATGTCACATTGAGAAATAATCAGTGATGCTTTGGACAAGCGTAAAACTAGGATTAGATTTATGGTTAGAGTCAGAATCAGTTAGTGTTTGGTAAATATAGACTATGAAAGTGCTGTTACATATTCATAATCCATGTGTTCCATTATACTTAATGGTGTGTATACAATATAACCTGATTGGGATATAATGCCTTACCATCACTGAACATCACAATAATCAAGTTTTTTCCCCTTTTGATACATAGAAATGTGGTCATTATCCTGCAACAATGATACAAACATGAGGTTGTTTTGTCTTATTAGTTTCACACTCTGTGAAACTGTGCAGCCCTCACCCCAGAGGTGAAACAGTGAACTGCACTCGTTCACTACCATTGATATTTTTGGCTTTTACCTTCATTGTTATTTTAGATCACTAACCCATTCGATTGTCTCCCCTCTGCAGGGGAGTCCCGTCTCTGAAGCAGAGGTTCACCTGACTACAGTTTTGCGTGTTCTAGACCTGAATATGACTCCCCTCTGCAGTTAAGTGAAATCTTGAAAATATGTCTGCATTTTTGTAGGACACAATGTAAGCATGGGAAAATTATTTTGGTAACTTTTCATGATTTCTTTGAGAATATGACCTGAACAAATATGATTGCAAATTTGCTGAGTATAATTATGTTGCCTCACTTTTTGAGTAGTTCCAGCATACAATTTTTTTTACAGTGACTGTTCAGTTCTGCAATGGTGTTAAACGTCTTAAAACTCTTACAAGAGAAAGTAAAAAATTCAAAAAATATAGAAAAAATTCTATAATTTGTCCAATCAGCGTGTGTTGAGACTGCTCCAAAGCCTACAGAATTACTTAATTTAATCGTCGTCATTCTAATATAAATAAAGTGTTCAGATGAAGTACCAGACAGAGCGTCACTTTATCCAGCTTCACCATCATCATCATCATCATC
Organism: Clupea harengus; assembly: GCF_900700415.2. Classification (NCBI taxonomy): domain Eukaryota; kingdom Metazoa; phylum Chordata; class Actinopteri; order Clupeiformes; family Clupeidae; genus Clupea; species Clupea harengus. Next base: position 9,933,575 of record NC_045153.1, read on the forward strand.
ATCATCATCATCATCATCATCATCATCTATCACTTAGATAAAACACTACATTGTCACTTTTTTCATTGAGGTAGCTTTTTGGTCTGCCATAAATCTGCCCCAACTACCTCAAAAGCTCTATCAGAAATGAGTGCTAGTTTGCATTTGTGTGTGTGTGTCCTGTGTCGCCTCCATGTATTCACATGTGTGCTGCAGTGTGTTGCATGTGCAATTAAAGTCTGACAATTATTATTATTATTATTATTATTATTATTATTATTATTATATTTGCAAATGGCAACATCCAGAAGGTACGTGCATGTACATTTTTTGAAAATTTCTACCGATAAAAATGATGGCCGGGATATTAGCAAAGGGATTAAGAGGACATATTGATGGGTTCAGCAGAGTTGCAACTGCTCAGCATGAGTCTGGACAACTGAAGAGAGACGCGCCAAAAATGCTGTACGACACCCAAACGCAACTAGTGCAATCAAACCTTTTAACTGTTAGATCACTGAGCTCTGACTATCATGTCAACTTATGCTGGCATATGCCATCTTCAATGCCATGTCTATATCGTGGTGATGTCAGCCGTATGACAGATGGTTGGAGTGAAATATTGCAGCCATATGCCCAAGTCCCTTGTGTGAAGCGTTGAACCCACCATCCACATGAAGCAGCAATTATGGATGCAGATGTAGTCTTGCCCATTACAGCACCAGCAGTGAGCCTTGCTTTGATCGAAGAACAGCAGAACTTTACTTGAGCCCCTCAGAACCACAGAAAATGCAACTCATCACAGCCCCCTTTGACCACAACGGGAATTCTTCTTCATTCTGTTCCTATAATTGTTTATTTAGAGGTACCAAACAGAATGCAAGCTGCAAAAACAAACATGGGCCAGGAGGCCATGCAGGCAAACACCGTTAGGGCGAAATATTCCAGGTTGGATCGATGAGCTTAGCCACCGGACCAAATCCTTCGATCGATAATCTTGTCTTTTGAGTGAATTAAAGTAATTACATCAAGGAATTAGTTCAGCAGTGCAGAACTCGGGGCAGCCTCGGCACGTCGGCGGGGAGCCTGATGTATATCTTTTCATTTTCGCTTCACTTCAATTCTCATTACGTCAAAGGCGCCCTGGAGAAGCCAGATAAAGACCCCAACAAAGTCCAGGGACAGAGAGAGACGCCACACTGGTGTCCGAGAGGAGAGACGCCACACTGGTGTCCGAGAGGAGAGGACGTGGACACATTTACAGCCATCAAAGAGGCGCATCGGGGGGTGGGTGGGAGGGGTATCAAACGTTGTGCTGATGGAAAGGAAGAAGTAACCAGAAATGGATGTCTTCCCTGTACCCCACCCCCCCTCTCTCTTTCTCTCTCTTTCTTCTTTCTTTCTTTCTATCTTTCTTTCTCTGTCTCTCCTCAGAAAGTGTTTGTCAGCTTGGGGGAAAATTGTGCAATTAAGACAAAGTGCAATTTATCAAAGTCCGCTCTTTGTCTGAGCCCAAAAAATTGCAGACTGCAGCACAATGGGAGGACATCATCACCACGGAGCCTTTACAGTTCCTCCCTCAAGAGAAGTGGGACTGATAGCTCAGTGAATTGTTGACAGTTGACTACTTTTTCCCCTTTAGCTCTGCACTCACAGTAAAGAAAAAACACAGAAGCCAATGTAAGACTAAATTACGTTTTCAGAAAGAAAAGTGCATATTAAGACGGAGGTTCTTCATCCCAACGTGATACACTGTTTAGCTGGTCAGTTAAAGGCAATTAATATTCAAATCATGTTCAAATAATGTTCTCAAATATCACAAGACATCAAATGATAGGTTAAACTAGGCTAAAAGAGTCACAGCAAATCTGGCATTGTTTTGGTTCGAAATTTGTACTAGTCATGTTGCATTATGTTCAATACAACTGAACATGACAGACGATGTTATGTTGAAATGTACCATAATCAGTAATCCAGACATTCTTTCATTTTCACCTCAGATGTTCTGCACAAGAACATACCCCCATCATTCTCATCACAGTGCCTTTGCTTTCCATCAATTTTTTATTATTATTATTATTATTATTTGTTTAGTATTGCACACACATGGATCTCATCGTGTAATCTAGGCTGTGCAATTACAGCTTTCTCTACATCAAAGGGCCTTGACAGTAATTATTTCAAACGTTAGTCCTAATTCAAATCTAACTTGGTTCGACTGTAAACACCATGAAAAATTCAAAGTGTAGAGAAAAAGCGGGAGAAGCAGAGCACATAACTGCCAAGTCCTCTCAATCTTGTGTGAACATTTACAACAGCAGATGTACTGGAGTTTTGCCAACATGCGTTTCATCTATTTTTTATCATCTATTTTTGGTGTTTTGTTTTACGCTTTCACTTAAATGTTAGTTTGATTATGCACAGCAATTATAATTAGTTTACTCTAGCATCTTGTAGTAATCTACACATTCTCTATTCTTATTCGATGGTGTCCATTTTCTCTAAGACCATTCCTGTTTAACATGCGGAAAAATAGCTGAAAGTGAAAAAAGTAAAAGTAAAAATAGCGGATAGAGATGATTGAGAACATGCTTTGCACACTAAAGTAGTCTAAAACATTATGGTTATAGCTGAGTCCCTTCAATGTTGTCTAAAAGTGGAAAAGTATTGTGAAACAGGACAGAAAATGGAACTTTCTGCGTTTTATTAACTGCCATTTATTGTCTATTTATGAAGTAGCTTGGATACACTCAGGACAACAACAACAACAACAACAACCCCTATTCCATCGTTCATCTTCTAACTGCGGCTCCACAATATTCTGTGTCAATTGTTCATTTATGGACTTTATCTTTTAACATCTCTATTCAATGCAGCAATGGATCGATGCTGTCATCATATCAACCCACAACAGCTAAGAGACAGCTGATTTCCTTTCTCGGGCCTGACTTACCAAAATGCACTCCCCCTGTTGAACCAGGAAGAAACATGCCACCACACAAAGATCACTCTCTCATTCTGGAGCTAAGTGGACCAAATACATGAGCCCTCAGTGACTGCCTGCATATGACTAATGTGTCACAGTTTGACATGCAGTGATATAATCATCGACATGGCAATGTATGTGGTGACAGAGAGGCTCTCCTCAGTGACCTTTTCCTTGATCAGCGTGATTTGACTCACAGCTCCATGATTGTGTCAAACCTCTGGTTCAGCCATGGAGTGTCTGGTTTAATGGCAGCGCACAATGACTGCTGATTTTTAAGCCAAGTCTCAATCTAATGAAAGCCCAGGACCAATATTTACAGGGTGGCTATTAGACCTGTCAGGCTGCCCTGATGGCAACTAATGGCATTTCATCTGAAAGTATATGTTGTTATCTTGCTGCTGTCAGGTTCTGTGTGCCATTTCTAATGCAGAGGTCAATACCAACACAATCCCCCTCCAAACACACACACACACACACACACACACACACACACACAGATATATGCCTGAAGAATAACTTTAGTCTGAAACACTTTTTTTTTTTAAAGAAATTGTATGCTGTGTTGGTGTTGACCTTTTGACCTCAGCATTAGAAATGTCACATGTAATCTGTAAACAGCCTTATATAAAATCGACTGGAGAGAAAGCTAGAAATGCCTTTGGCCTGAATGCATGTTCAGCAGGGTTATCTTTTCCATGATTCCTGGGGCTTAAGTGAGGCAGGAGACACAAAAGCCATATATATTCAGATCCAGCCCCGCACCCTACTCCCGTGAAGCTGTTTATTTGTTGCAGAAATCCAATGTTTCAAATACGTATTTTCCTAAAGACAAGCCTGTGTGGGTTTCAGTCAAGATGACAAAGTCACAAAGAGAGGAAAGAGGGACTTTGTTTTCTGTCTACAGCAATCCCATGGCTTTGGAGGGGTTGCTGATTGGATTGCATGACCTTCGCCATGACCTTCGCCAAGGAGGTTATGTTTCCTGTTCGTTTTTGTTTGTCTGTCTGTTCGTTTGAACAATCTGGCAGCAGGATTGCTTAAAAACAAGCAGGACGATTTTCATGAAACTTGGTGGAGGGGTATGGCACGGGCCAAGGAAGAACCCATTACGTTTTGGAGTGGAATCAAATCAAGGAGCAAATCCAGGGATGTCTTTTTTTCACTTTCATTAACCCTGTGAGATAGGGCTTATTTACCTCATTGACCTTTGGCCATCTGCGCTCCGCGTAGTGCCCCGTCTAGTTTTTAAAATTGAACAGATTTAGAGGTGAATTATTTGAATTTGCAGAGCCTGTCCAATGTTGAGTAGTATGTGAGATTTAATGTTTATTAATGAGAAAGTAAGTGACTATGATCTGTCATATATAACAGCAGTTGTATCAAATGAGACAGTAGACAGTGCTTGCAAGACTCACTGCAAAACATTACAGTTGTCAGTGAAATTTGATGTATCTGTTTTTTTTTTTTAAACCAGAATCACAGATTTATATATACCGTGAACTACAAGCTGTTGAGGCCTCGTGTTATAAGTAATATAATGTGCACTTTTTCAGAGCTCTCATCACATTCAAAAGGAGCAGAGAGACTGTTTTATCTTCAGAGACATGAAACACGAACACAAGACCAAACCAAATCACACTTCATTAAATAAGAAAGGCCACAGTTGATGTTCAGAGGCTCTAATATACGGAAAGCTCCTGCGTAATGGGCCACGTTTTGGGAAGCCTTAAAATGCATGAAGAGGCACATGATTTATCGCTCGCTCATTGAACTGACATGAACACGATGCTGCGCACCACCGAGGGACCTGCGGGGCTCTCTGCGTTACAACATGTTGGTTTCGGAGTCTGTCGAATCTAGAGTGCGCTCTTTAAGGCTGATATTAGATGGCATACCAATGCGATGGGCAAGACGATGGTCTTCATTGATGACCAGGAGGAGATGATGGCGGAGTGATTTTATAGGAGCATTTCAACTGAAAGATAAACTCTGTCAAACTTTGTTGAGGGTCCATTCATTCTAATGCTACAGTTAGCGTTAGAGGATTTAATAAAGAAGAATCTGAATGTGGTGTTTATTACTTTAAGAGAAATGGGTAAAAACACAAGACACAATCAATCACACTAATGTATACACACGAATATACAAGCTCTGGTGTGTAGTGCCCATAGTTAAAAGGAGGATATGCTATCATTTTGAACCCCCTCTGTTGTAGATATAGTGATCGTAGCACAATAGTGCTCTAGCCTTCACCTTCGTGGGGGTCAATGTCCAAGGGGCAGCATGACTACCCTTTGCTGTCTGATGCAGAATCAACACACGTCAGACGGCTCTACCTCTACAGGTGACTACATTCACTATTTAACATATGTCAGACGGTTCTACAGTTACAGGTGACTACATTCACTATTTAACATATGTCAGACGGTTCTACAGTTACAGGTGACTACATTCACTATTTCATACACGTCAGCTACAGGTGACTGCATTCACTATTTCATACACGTCAGCTACAGGTGACTGCATTCACTATTTCATAAACGTCAGCTACAGGTGACTACATTCACTATTTCATGCACGTCAGCTACAGGTGACTGCATTCACTATTTCATACACGTCAGCTACAGGTGACTGCATTCACTATTTCATACACGTCAGTTACAGGTGACTACATTCAGTATTTCTTGAGGCAGAAGATGAATTGTTCCCCTTTGTGTGAATGAGTCAGACAGGACTGAAGCTGCAGACGAGGCAACCGAAACAACGCGCCCACGTGACTCCCTACAGGAGCTCAAAGGCTGTTAAAGTGCATGAGCATTGAGCGTTGAGAGCTCCACCTGGACTGCTGAGACTCAATCAATAAATAGCATTGTTTAGGGTCGGGGGAGGGAGCGTAAATGAAGTTAGCGCTGCAAACAAGCCCTGAAACTGCATGCATGACTGATAAGACTAAATCTTTGTCCCAGCTGTGGGGGAAAATCTATAATGCCAAGACTTTTTTTTCTCCCCACTGTTTCACCAACGTGCTGCAAATGCTGCAAACAAAAACATGTCTGTTGGAGGAGAACATCTTGATGGAAAAGGGCCTTGGAAAGAAACACACACCTGTAAATATCATGTGAAATGAACACACGGGAAATCAGCTCTGATAGACACACAAGAGATTGCAGTAGACTACCATAAAGACATGATACAGCGCTTGTGAATAATTAATACTGCATGCTATTGAGTTTATTGGCGTTTTACTGACTTCCTGTCATTCCTTTGCCATCTGCCTTGTTTGAGGGAAAACCATCCTTTTATGTACCTATAAATGCACTTTAAAGAGCCTTCAAATTACCTTTGATCAGGGGAAACTGAATAGTAATGAGCTGTGACATAATTAATACTTTTTCGCTGAATGTGAAATTGTAGTTTTTTTCCTCAAAGGCTCACAAGACGTGCCTGTGATCTGATTTGTTTTATTTTGCTTGTCTGTGTTGAGTTAACTCAGAATATTAGAACTTCAACAGCACACAATATCTAGCGGAGCCATACATCAACAGCACCACTTCTCCATGGTTACGGCGTGTCCCCTGACAAAGCTTTATTAACATTTAATTTTTATGATTAAACAAAAGGAAGAAACACTCTCCCACAATTCATCTTCACAGCAGCAATACATTCTATCGCCAGGTGACACTGAAAGGTGTCATAAAGTAATGGGATGAAGCCGAAGTGAAATATGGGCTGTATAGTTAAGGGAATCCATTAAATATGATTGTTCCTCTTTCTTCTCCTCACGAAAAATGTAATTTACCCATTGCCCAAAGCAGTCACATTGAAAGAGAAGGAGAGACAAAGGTTTTTTTATTTATTAATTTTAAATTTTTTTGTGTGGAGTCGGTTATTAAGTCTGACGCCTGGCTGGCTGGCTGGCTGGCTGTGAGGGCTCACTCGGTGAGATGTTCAGACCGGAGCCTGAACCGGTGAGATAAAGCTCTGGGCCTTGGGAGAGCTGGTCTGCTGTGTGCAGAGGAGAGGAGATCCAATTAATCTCTTTGGTGACAAGGCCTTCAGAGGGATTGCTCGACTAACTTCTTGTGACACGGCGAGGACTCGGATCGAAAACCAGACAACTTTCTCTCTCTCTCTCTCTCTCTCTCTCTCTCTCTCTCTCTCTCTCTCCACTTACCATCCTCTCATCAACGGTTTATTTGAGACACAAAAGAGTCGTGTTTCATTTAGAGGAAACTTGAGACATTGTTGTCATTGTCTTATATGTCACTGAGAAGTATGTGTTACCTGTCTACAGTACAGAATCTAAAAGGACCTCAACACATTGTGACTCATATAAAAATATAAATATAAATAAAATATGAATTAAATATAAATATAAATAAAGTGTAAGCACAACACACCAAAAGATCATCCAGGAGGCCACAACCCTTCAATCTGTTAATGTCAAGAATTAAAAAGACGCATCTCTGAGTGTAGTGATTTGCTGTCCCAAAGACAGAATCAATCTCTTAGTTATGGCCAGATGACAGGAAAACAAACACAGAGAGAATGAGAGGGATGCAAGTGTGAAACACACACACACACACACACACACACACACACACACACACACACACACACACACACACACACACACAGTTAAACAGAGGTGTGTCAATATGTCTGACAGGTCTGTCTTCAAGACTTTAGGTGTCTATGTTGGAAAATGCCAAACCATTGTGCAAAGTGGTCCAGTGATCAGTCTGACATCTGATCGATGTGTATGCAATAGCTGAGGCGTCGTTGTCTTTCTCTCTATTTCTCTCTTTCTTGCTGCATCTCTATAGCAACATTCATCGTTGTGTCTCTTTCTCACTCATTCACAAATTCATTTATCTTACCACCATCTATCTAGCTGTCTCTCTCTCTCTCAATAGCTCTCAAATGCCAATAGAAATATACTTTATTAGCATGAGCAGTTTATGAACCAGTATTGCCAAAGTCTCTCTCTCTCTTTATCTATCTCTCTTTCTCTCTATCTATCTCTCTCTCTCTCTCTCTCTCTCTCTCTCTCTCCCTCTTTCTACAGCGCTACAGCATGGTGCCCTGCTGTGCACAAGCCGCCTCTCGGCGTGCATCGATTGGCGCTTACGAGAGCAGCTGACAATAATTATTATTATCCGCGCCTCCTGCTCCTCCATCTGCGTGGATCTGAGTTGAGGGAGTCGAGTCTGGGTAGCACCTCCTCCTCACCCCTTATAGCTCTCTCTCTCTCTCTCTCTCTCTCTCTCTCTCTCTCTCTCTCTCTCTCTCCCTCTCTCTCTCTCTCTCTCTCTCTCGTGCGCATGCGGAGCAAGTGGGCGGAGTTCGAGTGTGTGAGTGCGTGAGTGGTGCGAGTGTGGCCGCTGTTGTTCACTGCTTTTTCTACCTTTTCTCTCTTTTTTGCTTATTTTTTTTTGTATGGTTGGTTTTGTTTTTTAGTTTAAGGTTTAGTTTGGGTGGGTTGTTTTGGAGTAGTTCGGTTTTTGTTTTATTTCTTTGCCGAGGCGTCTACCCCGACCTGGGAGAATGGCGGCCTTTGGCACAGGAATGTTTGGGTCTTTAACGCGGAGGCATGCCATTAAGATAGCGGCAAAAGCCAGTGTTGAAGAATGTAGTTTGGCTGTTGGTGATTTGGTCGGTCATGACAAAATTCTCTCTGCAGCCCGTATGAACAAGGCAGTTGTTTTGTTTCTAGAGACGGTAGAACTGGCAAACGAAGTGATTGAAAAGGGAGTAGTAATTGATGGTGTTTTCACCCCCGTGCTCTCTTTATCAGCACCATCTAAAAAAGTAATCATATCCAACATTCCGCCCTTTATTAAGGATGAAATCTTCATTGAAGCTCTATCCCGTCATGGTAAACTGGTATCACCCATAAGAAAGATAGCGATTTCTAGCAGAAATCCACTCCTTAAACACATCGTGTCGTTCAGACGTTTTGTATATATGATCACGAAAGACAACAAAGATTTAGATTTTACTCTGGATGTGCCGGTGGAGGGGTTTCATTATTCGGTTTATGTGTCCTCCTGTCTGATGAAGTGTTTTGGCTGCGGCCAGACTGGACATTTAGTGCGGGCTTGCCCAGACAGAATGGGTAGTACGCCCGATGAGCGGGAATCTAATAGCGAGCAAGCCCCCAGTGATAACGTTCCCAATAATGGGGAGGGTGAAGAGGCTAATAGTGATCCCAATAATGGGCAGAGTGCAGAAGCTAATAGTGCTACGGGAGAGGGGGAGTTTTCCTCGGCCGAGGTAAGCACCCCGCATAATGCCCCTGATGAGCCAGCAGAGGAAGGTGCATCCCAAGCTGAGCCCGAAAGCGCAGATATTTCCCAAATTAGTGGAGCAGTAGGAAATGATTATCTGACGGATGAGATGGATGCAGAGGATGAAAGTTCTCAATTGGAAGCAGAGGATGAACCTAAAGTGTTTAAAGATCCCCCCAAAATTCGTAAGCGAACACAAAGTGATGAGTCTGCTAAATCAAAAAAGTGGAAGTCTGCACGGGGTCAGAATACACCTACGATAGAAAGCGACTTAGAGTCTGACTGTAGTGTGGATTGTAGTTTGCGCAAGGGTGGTTATACTTCTCAAGTTTACACCGTAGAAGATATTAAAACATTTCTGAGTGAAACAAAGAATGTCAGAAATGTTCATATTGACGATTTTTTCCCGGATCTTGAACAGTTCATGTCTAGAACAAAGCAGTTCATTTCGGACGGGCTTTTTTCTAACCCTGAAGTTTACCGTTTAACCAAGTTTCTTACGAAGTTAAATATCCTTCTCGGTAAAAACAGTAAATCAAAGAAGGCAGCACCCAAACAAGCAGCAGAATGATTGTAATTATACAGTTTATTTTTATTTATTTTTTGTTTTTGATCATGGGTGATTTTCGTATAGCCTCCCTAAATATCAATGGGGCCAGGAATCCCTTGAAAAGAGCACAGCTTCACCTTTTGTCACGCATTAAGCGTCTCGACGTTCTTCTCTTGCAAGAGACACACAGCGATGCAAGGAACGCAGCTGATTGGGCACTGGAGTGGGAGGGTCTTTCTCTTTTGAGCCACAATTCCAACGTTAGTGGTGGAGTTGCATGTCTGTTTGCTAAGAGTTTTACTCCCATTTCTTATGAAGTGGTGGAAGTTATAGAGGGAAGATTAATGAAGGTTAGAGCCTGTTTTGAAAATTATGTCTTTGTTTTTGTGTGTGTGTATGCCCCAACCACTGCAGCAGAAAGAGTGGCTTTTTTAGAAACATTGTCTACTGTTATTTCTGGATGCAATGGTGATGAATATCTGTTTATTGGGGGGGATTTTAATTGCACAGAGCAAGACATTGACAGAAATCATGTTGAGCCTCATATGCTTTCACGCAGTATAATTAGGCAGTGTATGCAGACACATGACCTAAGCGACGTATGGAGAAATTTTCACAACGGGCAAAAACAATATACTTGGACTCATGTCCGTAGTAATATGATTTCCTTAGCAAGGCTTGACAGGGTATACTGTTTCAAACATCATCTTAATATGTTTAAGAGTTGTGATATTACTCCTGTAAGCTTTTCAGATCATAGTTTGGTTGTGTGCAGTGTTTTTTTTAATTCAGTGAAGCCAAAGAGTGCTTATTGGCATTTTAACACCACTTTAACCCATGATAAGGATTTTAGGGATGTTTTCAAAGCCTTTTGGGTTGAGTTTTGTGAATGCAAGACAACTTTTAGTTCTTTACAACAGTGGTGGGACTTTGGTAAAATGCAAATTCAACAATTGTGTAAACAGTATAGTCGAAACATCACAAGTGACAGAACCCGGTCCATTGAAATTCTAGAAGCAGAGTTAGTAGAATTTCAAAATTTGGCTTACTCTACTGGGGATAATGATGACATTGACAATTTGGCAACCAAGAAGGGCGCCTTAGCTGAGCTGTTAGGTCTTAATGCACAAGGGGCGTTGGTCCGTTCACGCTTTCAGTGTGTAGATCAGATGGATGTACCTTCAAAAATTTTCTTTAGCTTGGAAAAGAAAAATGGCCAGAGGAAATGTATTCATTCTTTGAAATCTGAATCTGGAACCCTTTTGACCAGTGTGCATGATATTCGAAGTAGAGCTGCACGGTTTTATGAAGATCTATACAGGAGCGAACTAAGCGGTGAACAGGCTGACAGTGTGTTCATGGAGGGATTGCCTCAGGTTTCAGCGGAATCCTTGGCCGAACTTGATTCAGCTTTGACGTTGGAGGAACTGGAGAGGGCCCTTCAAGGTATGGAGTGTGGCAAGGCCCCTGGTTTGGATAGAATTTCTATAGACTTTTATAAGTCATTTTGGTCTGTGGTGGGGGAGGATGTGCTTGCAGTGCTCAACGACAGTCTTGCTGGAGGACTCCTGCCGGTGAGCTGTCGTAGGGCAGTCCTCACACTTCTACCTAAGAAGGGTGATCTCACTGATATAAAGTGCTGGAGACCCGTGTCGCTCCTGTGTAGTGATTATAAATTATTATCCAAAGCACTGGCCAACAGACTATGTAGGGTGATAGACCAGGTCATCCATCCGGACCAAACATACTGTATTCCCAGTAGATCCATTTTTGATAATGTTGCTTTAGTCCGTGATGTTATAGACATGGCAAAAATGTTGGGGCTTGATGTGGGATTGGTCTCATTAGACCAAGAGAAAGCTTTTGATAGGGTGGAGCATAGCTATCTGTGGGACACTTTATATGCCTTTGGATTCAGTGAAGGCTTCATTCAGAAGGTCAAGGTTCTGTACAGTGATGTGGAGAGTATTCTCAAAATCAATGGTGGTTTAAGTGCTCCCTTTAAGGTTGGCAGAGGTGTGAGGCAAGGTTGCCCTCTGTCTGGGATGTTATACTCGTTAGCAATAGAGCCTCTTTTACAGAGATT
>NC_045153.1:9950468-9962968 GCF_900700415.2 Clupea harengus
AAGGAGAGATTATGATAATGGCAAATCAATGTGTTGCAACAACAGAAGCTTTGATCCAGATCCATGGTTGGAGTGCAAATCTCGCTCGTCTTAATGAAGAACTTAGCAGCATGTCCCACGGCGACGAGTTTTGCAATGTCTCATTTCTCCCCCAGTGACAGTGTGTATGTGTTTCAGTGATATAATTACAGTTCTCTTGCTTGCACAGAGAAAAAACTATTTTGAGATTTCATAAAAAAAGACAGCATTTCACATCACACTTTACAACGCTACATCTTAGATATGTACTGACAGTGTTTGGTTTTGCACGTTGGCTTCTGGGACCCTATAAAGCCGTAGTGTGTTTTCTGCAGCAGACTAACAACACCAAGATCTTGAGTTTGATATCCTGGGAGCGCACACACTGATACAAATGTCTATCTGTACAATACTGTAAGTCGCTTTGGATAAAAGCTATCTGCTAAGTCTGCCATGTCTGCTAAATAACTAAAACATGTCAAAAGTAGATATGGCAATTGCTCTGGATATCACCAATGAAATGTGAGAGATTCTTCAATCAAACTACTGGATAATGGATCAAAACTATTTGGAATATGTATGATGAGACCTCCCATCTCAGATTTGCCAACTGGAAGCACTGGTTGCCTAGCAACATCAGTTTAAAGAAGGAAAAAATAGGCCATTATTGTAAAATCTCTGGAAATAAGAACAACTGACACCACGAGACTGATTAGAAACATTATTGTAACAGTGTAATGTTTCAATTGTGATTCAACGGGCCATTTAATTTTAAATTCACCCAAAAAAAAAAGGATTAGCATAACCATTAGTCACACAGACAGACACACACACATGCAAACATCATAGTTCAATTCTACAGTGCACAGTAGCATAACTAGAGTTTGCTGTCTTGAGAGTCTTTCAGAGGAGCCTGGACATGTGCATGTAATGTTCCCTGAAGGACTGTAGTCCTGTTTGGAATGAACACACACTTCAGAGGACCTGGGATGTGCACATCTGTAAGCTGGTCCCACCATCGCACACACACAAACACAAACACCCACACACCTACACTCACACACACACAAACAAACACCTGCACACACACACACACACACACACACACACACACACACACACACACACACACACACACACACACACACACACACACACACACCTGCACACACACACACACACAAACACACACAAACACACACCTACACACACACGCACACACAGACACACACACACCTGCACACACACACACACACACACACACACAGAAACACACACCTGCAAACACACACACACAAACACACACCTGCACACAGCCCAGCTTCTGCCGACCGGAACGGTCATTAGACCTTGAAAGTGAAATATCTCTAGCAGAAAACACACACACACGCGCGCACGCACGCGCACACAAACACACCCACACACACAGCCTCTGAAAAGTGGGGGATGATCCATTGTGGGGGCCCTCCAACGCCCACAAATTAATCCCCCGCTCCCCTCGGCGGGAGCACGGGGGGAGACAAAACACAGGGGTGCATCGTGGGCAATAATTCACTCCCTTAGGCCTAGATTAGCCACCCAGCCCAATCCCTCCAGGACCCCGAGAGGGGGAGAGGGGTCAGCCTCACCCCCCCCCCCCCCCCCCCCCCAGTCCTCCCCTGAGGTTTTTGGGTGAGCCCACACAAGCAACACTACCATTTGTCATGGCGGGGAGGGGATGCCTGCAGTCACGATAACTATCACACAGCATCAAATCACCATGGCTACGGTTCGCACGGCCAAGGAGCAGGTACTTGAGAGAGATGTGTGGAGTGGTAGTGGCACAGTGATATGAAAAGAGGAAAGAGAGAGAAAGTATCACTTGCTACACACACACACGGTTTATATAAAACTATCTCTCCTTCTCTACACGTACCTGTGTGTGTGTATTTGTGTGTGTGCTTGTGTGAGGGTGTGTGCGTGGACATGTATCTCCACACATTCTTTCACCTGGAAGTTACCTACACTGCATGTTCATAGTGTTATTATAGTATTACAGTCACTTTTAAAATCACCTTCACTGTTTTTGAGGGTTAGAGAAACATTTGTGATTTGAATTGTCTTTTTAAAAAGTATCGTGAAACCTCCGACCTGGATACCCCAACCTCTGCAACAGTGGGGCCAAAATGCACAGGTCCAGTTAAGTGGGTTTCGTCCTGGCCTCTAGACGCGTCCAGCTCAGTCCAGCCTACCCATGTGAAACACCTATAGGCCAAGGGAACGGCCCCGTCCAACCTACCCACATGAAACACCTATAGGCCAAGGGAACGGCCCCGTCCAACCTACCCACATGAAACACCTATAGGCCAAGGGAACGGCCCCGTCCAACCTACCCACGTGAAACATCTATAGGCCAAGGAACAGCCTCGTCTGAGGCTGCTGTGTTCAGTCTCTTGTAAAAACAGGGAAACATTTACTTAATTTCCCTCCACGAAGATGCGCCATTCAAGGACATGGTGGAGAACAGAGGAATGCTGTATTAGGTGGGGTTGTTGGGTGGATAGGGGGGGGGATTGAATGTGTTGTTGGAGAGAAGTCCATAAACACAGCACCGCACGCTGTGCTGCAAACACAGACCTCCCCAATTTCTTCTGTTTTCACTCCATTGCTCCGGGCTGACAGTCCTCCTCCACTCCCAGCCTCCCGCATACAAACAGCTGTACCCATGTCTCTCCAATTAGAGAGAGAGGGAGAGGGAGAGGGAAGGAAGGAGGGAGAGATGGAGAGGGAGAGAGGGTGGGAAAGAGTGAGAGGTAGAGAGAGAGAGTGAAAATTAGAGAGATGGGGAGAGACGAAGAGATTGAGGTAAAAAGAGCAACCGAGAAAGAAAATATCCTAGAGTGCTAGAAATAGAGGGGGGAGTGTAGTGGGGAGAGCGAGATGTAGAGAGAAATAGAGATTGTGTGTATGAGAGAGAGAGATAGAGATTGTGTGTATGAGAGAGAGATAGAGATTGTGTGTATGAGAGAGAAATAGAGATTGTGTGTATGAGAGAGATAGAGATTGTGTGTATGAGAGAGAGATAGAGATTGTGTGTATGAGAGAGAAATAGAGATTGTGTGTATGAGAGAGAGATAGAGATTGTGTGTATGAGAGAGAGATAGAGATTGTGTGTATGAGAGAGAGATAGAGATTGTGTGTATGAGAGAGAGATAGAGATTGTGTGTATGAGAGAGAGATAGAGATTGTGGGGGGTGGTATGAGAGAGAAATAGAGATGGTATGAGAGAGATAGAGATTGTGTGTATGAGAGAGAGATAGAGATTGTGTGTATGAGAGAGAGATAGAGATTGTGTGTATGAGAGAGAAATAGAGATTGTGTGTATGAGAGAGAGATAGAGATTGTGTGTATGAGAGAGAGATAGAGATTGTGTGTATGAGAGAGAGATAGAGATTGTGTGTATGAGAGAGAAATAGAGATTGTGTGTATGAGAGAGAGATAGAGATTGTGTGTATGAGAGAGAGATAGAGATTGTGTGTATGAGAGAGAGATAGAGATTGTGTGTATGAGAGAGAGAGGGAGAGAGAGACATAGAGAAAATAAAAATGAGGAAATGGACCAGATATGTGGAAACTACAAAATCAAAACTCTCAAAAAAAGCCATTAATAATTCCCCCGTTTTAAAGTAACAGAAATCATTTCCTTTTCAGCTCCTCAGACCAGGCCTTTCCCAAGGTGACTCCAAAACGCCCATACGGCTCTCGAAAGGGAGATAGCCATGAAGTAAAAAACCCTCTCTGTCTGTCCTGCGCCTTAGATTAGAGTTTACCGTCCCATCTGCGCAGACGTCCTGCGCCTTAGATTAGAGTTTACCGTCCAATCTGCGCAGACGTCCTGCGCCTTAGATTAGAGTTTACCGTCCCATCTGCGCAGACGTCCTACGCCTTAGATTAGAGTTTACCGTCCCATCTGCGCAGACGTCCTACGCCTTAGATTAGAGTTTACCGTCCCATCTGCGCAGACGTCATTCATCTCTGTGTACATCATGACTGCCTGTCCTGCGCCTTAGATTCGAGTTTACCGTGCCACCAATGTCTACGTCATGACCTTAAATGTTATTTTCTTACACTCTGTTAGACTCTCCCACTACCAGTCAGTCACTTCACGATCTTATGCTTAGGGTGGCTCCCTGTGCAGGCTGCATGCTGAAGTAAACTTCAAATGGTCTTTCTTCAAATATTCTGCCGTCTGACTCAGAATCCATCGATTTGGATCATCACTCTTTTCACATTAGTTATAGTGTTCCCAATTAAATGTACAAATACTGCTAAATCGATGAATGTGAATATAAATGTTTTGTATCATTGTTTGTTTATTTGTTTAACTATATGAGAGAGTGTGCCATTTTCCCCAGACAGGAGTTTAATCTCAAATGGTCCTGGCACATTTTTTAGTGGTCAGGTCAGAGCAATCCTATTCATCTGCGGCGCTAACTGGGAAATGTAGGAATCATGTGCCAGAATGTGATCTAACACATCTACTTTCTCTGTGAGTTCAGCATACCATTGAAAGGTAGCTCCTCATGTTGTGTGCTAATGCATATTGTCGACGTTAGGTGAGGTTTAATGATATGTAAGGTGCATTTATGCAAAACCTAGAAGCTATTATCCTATAGACATCAATGCACCATAGAAGAGGCAATAGAAATTGAGTTCCTCTTCTAAATAGAGGAGCAAGGTGCTAACAATACCATGTTCATGGGATCAACTTCCAGGAACAGGTACTCGTAAAATGTCAGTCATGTCGTATAAAAGCATATTATAAATAAATAAAAAACTGTAAATATGTATCACAGTATGGTGATTCAGATGACCCTGGGCTCCCGCATCCAAAGCTATTTAAATCCCTCACACACTGTACGTACAGCGCTTAGTTCAGATTCATGCACAGCCACTTCTCCCCCTCTCCTTCATTATAACATGCTATACTCTACGGTAGGTTATGGAAGGCGGCTGGTGGCAGAATGATACACCTTTTGTTTTCTACTTCTTCTTTTTCTTCCTGGGAATCCCTGCTCTCCTTTTCCCAGGCTTCTCTTCCCACGACTCAGAAGCTCAGCGCTCTGATCCGCGTCGTCCATCATAGGAGCCTCATTATAAATCCCCGCCCCTGTTCCTGCTTTTTCCCTGGCTGTCCTTGTAGACTTATAGGTATAATAGGACACTCACTTTCTCTCTCTTTCTCTCTGTCTCTCTCTCAGTCTGTCTTTCTCTCTCTCTCACCCTCTCTCTCCCGTTCTCCCCATTGAGCATGTCAGCTCACTAGAAATGTTACCACAAAACCCCCGTTTAACTACTGCTAAGTGGAATAATCATGCAGTCACTCTCTGCACTCTCTCTCTCCATCTCTCCCTTTCTTGTGGGGAGTGCGGATGGTTTGCCATGACAACGACAGCTCAGTGGGCAAATGAACATTCCAAATGGTTCAGAGGGAAACAGACTCCCGGACGGGAGCCAAGAGGAGAAGCTGGAGGAATCTTAACAGAAATGAAAATTCCGCTTTTCGTTAAGAGCGTAAGGCCTGAAGTGAGTCAGTCCTCCGTAAGAACGGAAACAGAGGCAGCACCTAAGGTGCTCAATTATTAGCTGAATGCATGTGAGAAAAAGACATTTCAAATATAAAATATTGTGTTTTTTTCTGTAATGTCTTTGTTAGGAGACACACAAATATCCTCAAAACATCATGAATATCATTCAACGTGTGAAAAAATACCACATAAACCAAATATTTGGTGGCAATTAGGCTGTTGCAGTATGATTTAGTTATATTGGCTCATCATTCAAATAAATTAAGTAAACTAACAATCCCGGCAGAGAAAGTGAGAGAGGAGAGAAAAGCAATAATGAGTAATAATATTAATGTGTTGATAAGTCACCCGTTTAAAGATGAAAAAGGTTTCCGACTATTCTAGGTGAACAACTACTTCCAAAAAATTACTCAATAAACTGAGACCCTCACATCAAAAGGAAGTGCCAATTAAAAGTAGGGGAGGGGGGCACTTCAAAGTAACCGCCATATCGCTTTTAAGAAGCCAATTTGGAGCAAAATTTCGTCCACACCATTGCATAACCCTGCATAATTTTCAGTTTGAAGCAATCATCCCGCTCAGACTGCCGGCACGCTCACACCGCGAGACGAGATTACAGGTGAGTGAGCACGCAGGTGAATTAGATGCGTTCAGCGGTGACGTGACGACAGCCAAAACTAATTAAATTTAACCCCTGAGGTATCCAATCTTGGCACGGACGCGGCGCATTTTGCGTGCGGCAGAAAATCATGTCTCATGCAGGTAACTCGTGTACGTGGATATGTCGGGTTTAATAAACCTGTTCGCACGAGGGGATGTAACTGTTTCAGACATCTCGAAAATTCTCTCTTGCTCCTCTAATGCTTTCACTCAGAACAACTCAGAAATTCCTACAATGTCAAGTTCAGTCACGCATATAAAAAACAAAACCGACGTGAAGATTATGTGAAGACCGTACAACACCTGCCTCCATCTCAACACGCATCCAGCATTATTCACAGCCAGATTTACATATCTATTAACAGGTGCTTTTCTCCTGAGCACCTTGCAGTCTTCCAGTGTGAGTTGTGGTGGTGCGTACTGCATCTCCGCCCATGGGGAAGAAACCCACAACCTTAACTCTGCCGGTGATATCCTCTCGCTTTCACCTACAGGAGGACTGTCCTTTTTGAATAGTCATGTTGGAGCTTAATGTAACGGGTTGGAAGCCACGGGGCCCTCAAGGCCATGCTGTTAGCCAGTACGGCTGCTTTGTGCCAGCAGTGTGTGTGTGTGTGTGTGTGTGTGTGTGTGTGTGTGTGTGTGCGTGCGTGTGTGTGTGTGTGGTGTGTGTGGTGTGCGCTTGTGTGTGTGTGTGTGTGTGTGTGTGTGTGTGGTGTGCGCTTGTGTGTGTGTGTGTGCGTGCGTGCGGTGGGGTGGGTGTGCTCTGATTTATTTTCAGTCTTACCAGAGTTTAACTCAGGGGGCTGCCGTCTAAAACCACCAATATATCAACTTTTGTCTCTCTCTTTGTCCCGCCGTTTGGCATTAATTTACAATGTGTGGTGGCTGAGCAGGTATGGTGACGGAGCTGACCTCTTTCTTTACACACCAGGGGGTTGAAGCAGAGGAGAGGAAGATCTATCAGCGAATCAAAGGTCACGGACAGAGCAGGGCTAAAATATATCATATAGCATAATATTCATTACCTGGCTGGGATCTTTCGGGAGAACATTATCGCTTTCTCCTGAATAGAAACGGTGGTAAGGAAATGATGTAGACAAAATCTAGTTCTGTTCCATGTCCATACTTATTTGTGTGTGATCTGAGAGTAAACATTTTAATAACCAATGTCCATACTTATTTGTGCGTGATCTGAGAGTAAACATTTTAATAACCAATGTCCATACTTATTTGTGTGTGATCTGTGAGAAAACATTTTAATAACCAATGTCCATACTTATTTGTGCGTGATCTGAGAGTAAACATTTTAATAACCAATGTCCATACTTATTTGTGCGTGATCTGAGAGTAAACATTTTAATAACCATTGTAGCAAGGAATTGAATAGTTTCTACTCCTTCAATCTCTACAGACACACACACACACACACACACATTTATTCTAAAAGTTCCAGGGAATACAGGAGCCTCCCCTAACCCCATGTCAATAATAATCGTACTAGTTGATCTGAAAAAATTGTTTTCCATTGTTTGCTATTGCCCTTTACCTACACATGAGACCGTTTCCTGACAATAAGATGGCTGAGTTCATATAAGAAAAAAAATTCACTTCCTTCTCTCTCTCTCAAGCACACTCCCACAAGCCTTGTGTTCCGACATCATGTAATGCTTTGCAGCCATGTTGAAAGATAGCAGGCGTATCTGTCTGGTTCTGCGCCGGGTTCCGGGTTGGAACCGTTCCTGCTTCAGCCACAGGTTTACAGCGTCGCAGACGAGGCTCGAGAAAATATTTGCCGCGCTGTTTGCATAGAGCCGTTTATTATTTATTTTCTACGGTGCATGTCTTTGCATATGTTAGTCGCTCTAAATTAAGACGCGGCGGTCTCGGTGTTCCGTTCCATCTTGGCAGTTGCCTTGCGCTATCTGCTCCGTGTCAACATAAATATTTCCTGCCTAATAAGCATGATCTCGTTAACACCCGGAATATTAAAAACTGCTCTAAATGCCTTCCTCACTGCGTAGCGTCACCGGGGGTAACCCGTTAGGTCCGTCAGACGTTTGTGATGGAGAGTCACAGAGAAATCTGCAATAAAGTTCAGTAAACGGCACTTTCACGCCGCTATCATCCGGCATTCACAATCATTTTATTAAAAGCTTGTTTAATAGTGCAATCACACTCTGCCAAATGTGCTTTTGGCGCCGGATGAAAATCTGTCAGGAGAGGCCGACATTATCATTACAGGTTTCCCTCCTTGAGGGGCCCTGTTATGACCGTCTGATTTAACGATAGCCTTGATAGGATTTCTCACCAGCTCTGGAGAGCAGCAGCAGCGTGTCCTGCGTCTGCCATTAGACGCGTAATCACCGCCTCGTCTGTTTCCCACCTTTATTGGACAAGCAGAGAGGAACAAATGACCGGAGATTGGACTTGGACACCCTCCGAGACATCCGCTCCAGGGAATAGTGGACAAATGTCTTTCAGATGTCCTAAGAGTGCGTGACAACGTGAATATGCGGAAACACTCATTACATCACGATGGGAATTATTGAAGGATGAAGGTCTACCTACAAAAGCCATGCTTTTAAACAGGCCACTAATGCATGCTACCCCATATACAGAACATACATATGCAGTGAAAGTGGGTACGGGAGATTAGTAAATGTTTATAAAGCTATGGAATTAACACCCTTGAGCTGGGATTATTAAAATCGAATGCATCGGGGAGTATATCTGGCAAGTATAAATATGTGTTCAGCTATTGCTAGTAATAATCTGTTTTACAGGAATTATCATATGTATTCAAGTTGAGATTTTGCGCTAACAGACAGTTGATCACTTAAGCCTGCACCTTGAGGCGCGAGCAATTTATCAGCTGCGCAGACAAATATTCCTCCAGTTGCTCCTGAGTTATTAACTGTTTTACATGCAGACATGCAAACCCTGTGGTGTTCTGGACGTGAGCTCACTTTGTATTCCTCAGATAGTAGACTTAAAAGGCCTGGATGTTTGGCCGTTCATCATGTTGCCAAGTGCACCTGTATGGGCCTGTGATGCCTTGCATGCGGGTGCAGATTACTGTGGAAAACATCCAGACCCTGATCTACGGAGAGATGGAGTCATTTGTTACTGATATAACCTGCTCACCACCGACCCAAACAAAAATACATATCAGCTTGTCTTCTTGTGTTTACATTTCTACATTTACACCGTAGAAGAGTTGCCATTGCAGTCGTTAACGCGGGATGTATATCTTAGCATCTGTATCGCAAACCTTCCCTGTGGTGTTGTGTTTTGGATTGAAGTGTTTAGTGAAGTTTTTAGTGAGTGCCTAAGAAACGTGGTCAGGTTTTGAGCTACAGAGGATTCTCCATTAAATCACAGTTGAAAAATACTTGCCTGAAGCTAAATGAATCTACAACCAAAAACATCTCCCCAGAGTAACACTGCAATCAGGAGCAAAGCAAACCCTTCACAAGCCTCGGCTCTGGACGCTCCGATCCTGTTGTGTGTGGAGCCTTTACAAACACTAATTAATAAAAACACCCCAAAACAAGACTGACTTGCACATGGGAGGGCTGTGGTTTGGTAAGGGTGAGAGAGGGCTGTTGGAAGAGACGTCAGTAAGATGCATGTCTCCATTATGTTAGAAAGTTGCTGACTGCAACCACAACAACCCAGTGGGGTTTAGCTTTGATTTAGCTATTAGCCTGATATGTTGTTACATGGAACGGTAGAAGGCTTCTGCTTCACAAGGAAGATGTCTGTGGTGGGACCAACCCCCCCCCCCCCCCCCATACTTCTAAAGACAGGAAATTGACCAAAATGACCCAAAATCACTAAAAGTAGCCTACTTGTAAGTACCCGAGATTGCTCCTTCGAAAGACTAAAAAAAGAGAAGAACATGACTTGGTGTTTCAAGAAATCTGCACTCCACACACTTTCTGCTGCAGCTCCCTGACCTCTGACCTCTGACGCCATCCGTCCCCCCAGGAGGCCCCGTGCGGGCGAGGCCAGGGAATGATATTACCAAGTGGCCCCATTATGGTAGAGTGGTGGGCTGATTATCTCCAGGTCCCGTTGGATTATATGGGCAATGGGGTAACCTGTGACCTCAGTCATTACCCCCCCCCCCTAAAAGAAAAGAGCCAGCAGAGATATTGATTGGGCATGAATGCCTGCTATTTTCACTGAGAGAACAGAGGGAGAATGATAGAATAAGAGAGATAGAGAGAGTGAAAGAGAGGGAAGGAGAAAGGATGAAATGTATGGTGAAGAGCTGGGTGTGCAAACAGTCCCTGAGTCTTTGCGTGTGTGTGTTTGTGAGTCTATATGTGTTCATGTGTGTGTGTGTGTGTGTGTGTGTGTGTGTGTGTGTGTGTGTGTGTGCGTGTGTGTGTGTCTGAAAGAGCGAGAGAGAGGGAGAAAGAAAGAGAGAGATTCTGGTTTGCCTATTTGTATGTAGAATTTTATGATAATGACATTACATCACAATGACAAAATGCAAAATCACTTTATTGTACATTTGTGATCATTTGCCAAATGTTTGTAGCTTGTTGAAAAATAAAAACTTTGCCTAATACACATCAATAAAGTACGAAGAAAGGACAGCTGGTTTCTGTTTTGAATTTATATTTCTGTATATTTCAAAAACACTTAAACACAATATCCCAAGACTTGAATTCCTTAGTTGCTTTCTTGAGCCTTGCGCTGTCTTTGGGATGTCATAAAGTGACAGTTTGGATCTAAAGGTCATGGAGTCTCAGGACAACTGCGTGAGGGCAGACTCTATCTCAGAAGAGGCCGCTCAGCGACCTAATTCATGCCGTGGTGTGGTGTGGTCACGGCTCCATATTCCTGGGCGCTGTTAAAGGGGAAATGGAGGGAGGTCTGACAGGAAGGGATCTTACACTTCACCATGCGGTGAAAGTCACTGCCGCAGCCGCCAGACCTGTTTCTGTTGGCACATTCCATTTTGCACCGAAATCAGGCCACACGGTTCTAGTTTGTCTAAGGAAAAGAAAGTGTGTGAGTATGTGTGTGTGAGTGTGTGTTTGTGTGTCTCTGTGTGTGTGTGTGTGTAGGTAGGAGAGGAAAGGTGAAGTGGAAATTCAGTGATCCTTCAGCAATTTGATTCTTAGAAAGAGCTTAGAAAAAAACCAAGGACAGACATTGCAAAGAAAATGAAAAGAGTAATTTAAACACCTGCAATTAACCAGCCCGTTCGTACAAGCACACAGACCTTGTGGACCTCCATCTTTAGATTGTTCTCTTGTTACAGCTCAGCTTTGCAGAAAACTCTTTTTGATCTCTCATCCGAGGCATTTGGGAGTCTGCTTCTGTTCTGGATGTCTCAGTGTTGAATAGTGAGCCTGATCGCTGCCATATCTCTCCTCCGCAGTTTATTGCACTGCGACTGTCTCTATGCAACTCTAATGAACTATGCTGGGGAAGAGAACAGTAAGCTGGTAGGCTCTCGTCTCGGTATATTGATGTGCTTGATTGGCAACCATGGAAAATGTGGGTAAAATACGGAATAAATAACCCCTCCACAATTATACGAGACTTTTCTTCCCAGCGCTACCCACCCTGTCGGGGATCATTTCGCAATATTAAGCGGCCGGCTGTTATTCCTTAACTTAACTCACACACAGCCGACCCACATAAATACCAGTGACAAAACCCCATTACATAAATGACAATTGGCCTCGTGAAATGTGTCATAGCCATTACACCGCTGACCCGCGCGGTGCAAATGGTAGCCTGGAACCTGGAGATGAGGCTAATTTATTCAGACGCAAAGATCAATCAGCATACATGACAAAATGATCACATTCTGCTCCGTTCACTTGATCCTCGGCCCTTGGCAATCAATCCCCTTTATGGGCTCTGAGAACAGGGGAACGGCCGGGGAAGGAGTGTGTGTGTGTGTGTGTGTGTGTGTCTGTGTGTGTGTGTGTGTGTGTGTGTGTGCGTGCCTGTGTGTGTGCGAGAGAACAGGGGAAGGGCCGGGGAAGTGTGTGTGTGTGTGTGTGTGTGTGTGTGTGTGTGTGTGTGTGTGTGTGTGTGTGTGTGTGTGTGTGTGTGTGTGTGTGTGTGTGTGTGTGTGTGTGTGTGTGTGTGTGTGTGTGTGTGTGTGTGTGTGTGTGTGTATGAGAAGAGGGGAAGGGCCAGGGAAGCAGTCTCTCAAGCCCTGGGCAGTCTGCACCTCCAGAGAGCCAAAAGATAAATTCCTCAGGAAAATCCTGTTCAGCGG
>NC_045153.1:9967968-9978291 GCF_900700415.2 Clupea harengus
AAGTAACAAAGGATCATTTAAGGGCCTGGTGATCAGACCTCAACTACCGTCATCAGGTTTTCCCTCACTTTCTTAAAGAAAATACAACTTTTGGTATGAAAGAAGTGAAGGACAGTTTAACACAGAACCGGACTAATTTGATTTGAAATTGCTTGGCCGAAGTTCAAGTCGATTTGTGGAGAGGAGCATCCTTTTTCAACATCTTTACTATAGTTTCCAAAGCACGGTGGAAAGATGGTTAGCTTTTTGAGCACAACTTTCAACCTTAAAGCCATTTCTTTATTGAAACACCCCACAGTGCCTGAACCTGGTTTGCTTAGGGTAAACATGACACAAAGATAAAACTTAAAAAGTGCTCAAAAAATGTTTTTTTTCCTGTCACACTTTTTCTTCAAGCGCAACCACACTTGAAGCGTCATTAATAACTAAGTAAATAATACTTAATAATCATGTAATACCCAAGTATATATAAAGCCTAATTCCATGTAATACATGGTAAGTACAATCTACTAGTCATGCTGTGTGCTTTGGTGAGAGGGAAAGCAGAAACATGCAGTGAGGCTGCCCTGCATTGTCTCAGGGTTGAGTCTCAGGGTTGTGTCACGGACTACAATTCCACAATCCACTCCACTGCTTCCACATTGTAAACCTGAACAAGTTCAGAGTACTTAAAACTTTTGATGTAACCGATTACATAATAAAATTTGAGTACATATATTATTATTTTTAAGTAAACTTAACTTAAAAATGATACATCGGCTATACTGATTTATTTTGTTATCGTTTTCATAATTTTTAAGTTCTCTGAACTTATATTCAAATATTTTTATACTTAAATCTTTTAACCTCTATGTACTAAATTATTTTCACTCAACAACACAAAATAAAATTAAGTTTTAAGCCTTAAAAATCATGTTCAGTGCACTTAATATTGGTGAAAGAGCTCAACTTAATTATTCTGAGTAAATAATACTTAATAAGCTTACTTTTTTTAAGTTAACTCCGCTTGATTATTCTGAGTAGGTAATACTTAAATAGCTAACTTTTTTAAGTGAGCACTACTTATTTTCAATTATTGACCACATATACTGATTTTCTGGTTCTGTTTACAAACTGACTTTAAACTGAAAGTTACTCTACAAGAAACATTCAAATCTATGTAAGATTTCTATTAAAAAGAGTGAGATGAGAAAAACTTAAGAGGTATCACATCATTTATATTTCTTGTAAAACAACTGACAAAATAAAAGATTACATCAAAGCTTTAAAGAACAGCGTTACAAAGTTAACAACAACAAATCGTTTATTTCAACAAATATTTTTTTAAGGTGAGTAAGGAGGACGGTTTCAGAGGTTTGTTGTCATCCAGTCACATAAAAAGGTTCTGTATGAGAAGGTGTGCGTGAGTGTTTTGGGATATTCTAAATTGAAAGCATATGTCAGGCCAAACAACAACATAAATGCCTCAGAAATTAGTGATGGGAAGTTCGGATCATTTTACCGACTCGGTTCTTTGAATCTCGTTCAGTAAAATGAACGAATCTTTTTTCGAGTCATTCGTTCATTTGGGGGGGGGGGGGGGGGGTGGTAAGATAAATTCCTGCATTAAAATAATGTATCATGACAGTCTGGATGATTTGAAGTGATCATTTATTTTCACACTAGCATTCAATTATCACGGCATAACTATTACGCTGAACTCTAAGTAAAGTACTAAAAAGTTAAAATAACGAAACCTGTAATTATTACCTGTGAAGGAATATCATTCACGTCTTACTAAACCTAGCCACGCGAAAGTGAACGAGGTAAACAAATCCTTTCTGTTTCCTCTTCTGAGCGCAGGTCACGTGAAAAATGATCCTAAGATCCGTATCCGAAGACCCAGTCAAAAATGAACGAATCATTTCTGTTTTCTCTACCAGTGCTGAGCCTATGCAGGTCACGTGAAAAATGAACGATGAACGATGAACGAATCATTGATCTACTCGCTACCAGTGCTGAGCCTATGCAGGTCACGTGAAAAATGAACGATGAACGATGAACGATGAACGAATCATTGATCTACTCGCTACCAGTGCTGAGCCTATGCAGGTCACGTGAAAAATGAACGATGAACGAAAGATTTACCCGAAGACTCGGTTGGCAGATGAACGAACAATTGACCCGAAGACACGGTCGGGAGGTGAACGATTCGTTCATCTGCCGGATACAGATCTTTAGATCATTTTTCACGTGACCTGCATTGGTTTAGTAGAGGAAACAGTTACCTTATTCTCGTTCGCGTGACCGCTGTTTTTAGTATAGAAACGTGAATTATATTCGTTCACAAGTCATAATGACTGGTTTTGTTATTTTCACTTTACATTTACACTTACAGTTTAGTGCAGTGTAATTGTTTGCCGTGATAATTAAATGCCAGTGTGATAATAAATGACAATTTAAAACCATACAAACTGTCATGTTGTACTGTATTTAAATATGATCTGCCACACAAAAGCTGTCAGTCATGGCTGTCTCCAAGGGGACCGTGGCCCTTCTCCACCCTCCCCCACAGTTTTGCACTAGGTGACCTGCAAGCCATCTAGAAGTTAGTGTGTCGCTTTGAATGAAATGCCAAATAAAATGTGATGTAAAATGTTTTTATTATAACCCAAAATCCCAATATTGCACCATGTTACATGTATTAATAATTGACTCTTTGCATAAAATAAATAATAACACAAAGATGATCCAAAGATCCGTATCCGAAGACCCAGTCAAATGAACGAATCATTTCTGTTTTCTCTAGCTACCAGTGCTGAGCCTATGCAGCGTCACGTGAAAAAAATGATCTAAAGATCTGTATCCGGCAGATGAACGAATCGTTCACCTCCCGACCGTGTCTTCGGGTCAATGTTTCGTTCATCTGCCAACCGAGTCTTCGGGTAAAATCTTTCGTTTCATCGTTCATCGTTCATCGTTCATTTTTCACGTGACCTGCATAGGCTCAGCACTGGTAGCGAGTAGATCAATGATTCGTTCATCGTTCATCGTTCATCGTTCATACGTTCATTTTTCACGTGACCTGCATAGGCTCAGCACTGGTACCACTTGGTTGGCAGAAGGATAATTTCCCACGTGACCTGCATTCAACGAATAATTTCTGTTTCCTTGGCTTGAGCCTATGCCAGTCCCAATGCGGTGGCCACGAGAAATGAACGAATCTTTTTTTGAAAGGACTCGTTACTCTCGAGTCCTTGTAAGGATTCGTTCAAAATGACGAATCGTTCACGGAACGACACCATCACTATCAGAAATCCTTCTGCACCCCAATTCAAAGATGTTCTCGCAGCTGAAGGGGTCGGGACCCGATGTAAGGAGAGCAACAGGAGCATCATCAAAATCTGGCTCCTCTTCCTCCTGCAAAACACCATCAATACAATTACCAGGAGAGTTTCAATGGAAACACTTACAAAAAAACTGCCATTAATAATACATAGTATCAACTAATATTAAAGTTTCAGTACAAACAAAATGTGATCACTGTTGTGCAGTTAATCCTAGACATACCTGAAGGTCATAAGCCTCGAGGATCACCCGTAGCACCTCTGCTGTCTTGCCAGTCCGTGATGCCTTCTGCCTGTACACAAAAATATCTCCTTTGGTTGACTCCTCTTCTTATATGTCTACATCAAATCGGTTTGTTGTTTATATGCAACACGAATGCTGTCAGGGCAAAAAGAATATTGTAGGTCTTAACTGAAGTTCTCGACCATTATTGTTAGCTTGCTGCTAACACTTTTATCCATCAGATCCATTAAAACACATAGAAGCTAGCTAGCTGCTAAAAAGTTACATATAACATTAGCATGCTGATATGAATTATATGGTGTTTCTGTAGAACATGAGTTGTTTTCAACATAAACAATTGATTGTTGTTTACTTTGCACATGAACATATTTGGGGGAAATAACCCACTAACTAGCTCTTTAGCTCTTTAGCTTCCTAGCCGCCAGCGCCAACAGTCGTGCAACTGAACTTGCTACTTGACAGCCAAAACGTGATTACTCAATAATAATTACAAAGAGGGAAATTCGCCACTTCTTGCTCGCAATTTCACTTGTCGCAACAAACACCTAAAAAACACTGTTTACTTACCAGATAAGGACGCTTAGCAGCGACAGGATTACAAAATATCTCCTTTGGTGGGGTGACCAGACGTCCTCTTTTACCCGGACATGCGTCCGGCAGTGATTGCAAAATCGTCCGGGATTTTGCCTCGTCGGATATTTGTGTTTCTCTGGTTCCTTCACAAACTAGTTTTTACGCCCTTACAAGTTTAGGAAAGAATATCTCCCTTACGTTCCACCTTCTAGCACAAGCTCTGACTGTAGCGAGAATTGTCATTGGTCGACCGGCCTCTCAGTGTTGCCAGATGCACGATCATTATCCTCCAAAGACGATCATTTTGAGCATTTAATACGATACTTCACCATTTCCAATCTGGCAACACTGAGCACCGTGCCGCTTCCACTAGTTGCATTGTTTACAACAGCACATGACATCTGCATGTGGAAAAGGTGTCAAAATTCCATCGCGGGGGAGGGGGCGGGGTCATCTGTATGCTACACACTACCACGCCCCTCCCCGCGACGAAGTGTCCTCTTTTTCACAAACTCAAATATGGTCACCCTACGAAGTTGGTCGACTCCTCTTCTACAGGAGGAACATGCTTATAGAAGTCTAACTGATAATACAATTATTAAGTCTGCTGTCTCCGTCTCTCATCACAAGATCTCTGATTCTGTTCTGAACTAGTCCTGCAACGACGTTGATGACATCAGACGTCACGTTTGAATGAAACAAAAAAATATGAGTTATCAGGCAATGTTTACTCAAACAAATACATTCCAATACAATTAAAACGTCTTCACTTGCTCAGAAAACGAATACATTTAAAGTTGGGTCAACTAAATACCAGGTTTTAAGTACTGAATACATAATGTTAATAAGTTAGTAGAACAGTTTGGGTTTACAGGGCAGTTCTTTATCTAAGTGTGCTCAATCACCTGACTACTAGTTCCACTTGTTCTGTTTTTGGAGGTTGGCGTTTTGGCATTTGGTTATATAATATAGATCATTTTAGATAATAGATAGATTGATTCATATTTAGATCATTTCCAAGACTATGTGAGGGGTGGATGACATCCATGAAACAAGAGTGACAACAGAGAAAACAAGCTATTTGTACAAGATTGAATTATCACACACCAGGTCTACTCACAGGTGCTTTCAGAGATGAAACATACATGGCAAGTGAGAGAGCGAGATGAAGAGAGAGGGAAAGAGAGAGAGAGCGAAAGAGAAAGAGAGAGAGAGAGAGCATGTGACAGCAATCACAAGGAGAGCAAAGTGTGCAATTGCGTTGCAATCAGTGGAGTTGGAATGGATGACCTGAAGAGTGGGCGTAAGTGTTACCCCCATGCTGCGATAGTTTAGTGCCCGTATGTGTGTGTGTGTGTGTGTGTGTGTGTGTGTGTGTGTGTGTGAGTGTGTGTGTGTGTGTGTGTGTGTGTGAGTTGTGTGTGTGTGTGTGTGTGTGTGTGTGTGTGTGTGTGTGTGTGTGCTGGTGTTTGGGGGGGGGTTACTCCGGAGGCCCAAGAGTTTAATCAGTCTCCCCCCTCTGCGGCTGGCGTAATCTCCCCCCTCTGACAGCGAAGCCCTTGGAGACGGCCCTTGGAGACGGCCCCGGCACCGCGCAGAGCAAGCCAGCTCTGATCTGGAAAATTGCCCCATTATTACATCATCAAGGGAGGAGCGGCCAATGAGAAGCCTGGCTGGCTGAAGTTTAGGCTGGCACAACGCCCGCCTTCACCCACTTCAAGACCCACGCTAATCGTGGTGAGAGTTCGGAGTGAGATTCTTGAGGGTGGCCAATGCAGTGGAGTGTTCCGTAGAGATCTGGTCACCGTGGAGAAGTTGTTGTTGCCGTGGAGAACTTGTTGCTGGCCCCCGGCTCCCTGAGCGGTGGTCGGATCGAACCGATTACGATCATGCAGTTTTACCGGTCTTGACACTGATAACAGGGCATACGCTTTCACCTACACACACTCATACACACATACGTACCTGTGAACACTCTCACACACACACACACACACACACACACATGTATGCACACACACACACACAGAGACACACACACACACACACACATGTATGCACACACACACACACACACACACACACACACACACACACACGCATGGGCATCTGCACACACAATCACATGCATATTCAATCCCTCACACATGAGCACATATTCACATTCTCTCTCTTTCTTTTTCTCTCTCTCTCTCTCTCACACACACACACACACACACACACACACACGTATGCGCACACACACACACACACACACACACACACACACACGCAAGCTCACACAATATATTCAGTCCCGTCTATCCTCCTGATGCAGTATGAGAGAAGTGTGAGAGTGCGCTAGTGCTCCAAAGTCAAAAAGGAAAAGGGAGTGGGAGAATGAGAGAGAGAGAAAGAGAGAGAGGGAGAGGGAGAGAGAGAGAGAGGGAGAGAGAGAGAGAGAGGGAGTGGGAGAATGCAATCTACTGTGCCAAATTGATGCCCCCTCCCTTCCTCCCTGCCTCCCCCACCGCCCAAACTCTCCCTCCCTCCCAACACCCTCTAGTGACTTGCCATGAAGCAGATGGCGGTGGAATATGAGGACGGCGGTGCTGCTGACAAAATGCGTAACCGGCGCGTGGATGTTGGATGTCAGAGGAGTCGGTGCTGAGGCTGTGTGGGAGGTGGCGCATGGCTGCCAGAAACGTCAGATGGCCGGTCATCTCCTCCGCCCGTCCAGATATGTTTACAGGGACGGGAGCTCGTCAATTTCCTCACACACACACACACACACTCACGCACATTTATGTACCCACACACAGACATACTCACACCACACACACACACACACACAAAGATATAAAGACACGCACTCAAACCAACACCCTTAAACCGTGAATACACACACACACACAGACACACACGGACACACACAGACACTTGTGCTGGCAACATCACATGCACTGGCATCGTATCTCTTGGTGCCAACAGTGGACAGCTGGCACGTCCGTCAAGTCTCCCCGCTCTCATTTTTTTTCTTTTCTCCGATTATACGCCAGCAGATGAGGGAGAGTAAACCAAATCAAAGCTGATGCTGCCAAAGGAGAGAGAGAAAAAGTCAACAACTCAAAATAAACAAGCAACAAGCTTTGTGCACCAAAGCAGAGAGTCTGATAGCGGACAGTTGGATGGATCACACGCCAAGGCTGGGATGGTGAACCATGAAGACAGATCAGAGGTTAGAGGGGGACGACGGCGTCACCTTCACACAGCTATTCGTTTGGTATTTTTTTATATGAAGTTCTCAAAAGTGGATTACATTTATGTGCTCGAATGAACAGATTTAAGTTGAGTCTCACACACACACACACACACACACACACAAAAAGTCACACACACACACACACACTTGAGGATCAGTGATGTCTGGTATCA
Organism: Clupea harengus; assembly: GCF_900700415.2. Classification (NCBI taxonomy): domain Eukaryota; kingdom Metazoa; phylum Chordata; class Actinopteri; order Clupeiformes; family Clupeidae; genus Clupea; species Clupea harengus. The sequence goes on from NC_045153.1 coordinate 9,975,526, forward strand.
TCATCATTGCACAGATGGCAGGTGATGGTTGTGTGGACCTGGGCTGAATCTGTGCTAGATCTGTGGCAGCATCTACCTGGACTCCCATTAGGTTTACTGGCCAACCATGTTCAACCCTCATTTTTTAAATAATATTAATTATAATAATAATATTATATTAGCTTACAAATCATACCTTTAGCAACCTACTATTTAATAAACACAAATACAAACACTTGTGTAATTATACTCCATTCTCAAACAAATGCTGTAATGTACTGCGTGTCACAAATGCAATCACTGTAATTTATATCGCCGACTCAAGCCTTAAGTATAGTGGTCCCTAATTGGCTAATCTCACACACCATTTTACCCTGCTGGTGGCTGTATGAAGCCATAAACGAGGAGACGAAGACAAGAGATTTCTCCCAAGAACAATGTGAAGAGTTTCGACTGGATTGGTGCCAGGGAATCATTTCGTTTTTGGAAAAGGCTGGGCAAAGTTAAACACCGCATAAATAACTTTCAGAGGTTATTGTCTAATTAGGTTTCATTACGGTAATTAGCGTCGTCGAGGACACGAGGGGTCACAGGCAGAGAGTTCCAGCTGAAATGGCGGCCCATCACTCTGGGCTGTTAAGGCTTAAGGAGACCATTATTCCGCTCAGCGCTCGTCAAGCATTCATAAGGAGGCGGCTGGCCCAGCCCGGCAAACACATTAGAACCGGCTCCAGAAATGGGTGGTGATTAGAGGCACGGCGAGAAGCAGTACGTTTAGAGATGGGTCTCGAATACACACTACCTTTCACCCAAAGCACACACAGCGGAGAGTCAAGGTCCGACACAACGGGTCAGTTTCAGTGGTTGGACCAGGGTAACAGACAGTGTTCCTGAGATAGGAACAGTCATGGGGGGGGGGGGTGCTTACTACGTTCAAATTGATATGTTTAGCAAATGCTTTGATCTAGTGGAAATAACAGTACACATTTTGTACACAATACAGACTTTCAGACTTTGAATGATTTCCAGTAGTTTTATTTTAGAGCTCTATGGTAATGTCGCCCATGACGTTGGTGTTGTAAGCACCCATGCTCTCCACGTGCTACAAGAGCACCAGAAACTGAATAGGGGTTCAGTATTTGGAGAATGGAGAATTAAACCTGATCAAAAGAGTTTTGTTGACGCTAGCATCGACACTGGTCAGAGACGTCAGAGGTCAGCTCGCTCAGGCTTTCACCAGCAGGTTGTCCCGTGTGGATGCTCTCAAGAGGAAGAGGCGAGAGGGCGGGGGGTAGAAAAAGCACAGGTTTATACCTGGATTGGTTTGGGTGGCCTGTTTGTGTGGGAGTTTTATTCTTTGATAAGTCATCATGATGTGCTGAAGCACTCAATCAAAGTTTTTTTTAGGTGTGTGTGTGTGTGTGTGTGTGTGTGTGTGTGTGTGTGTGGTGTGTGTGTGTGTGTGTGTGTGTTCTATTTCACATCAGTGCCATCCATTTTTGCTTCCTTTCTCCCTTTGACAGAAACACATTCTTAGGTAAAAATCGATATGATATTCCCCTGAAATTGAAAATGGAAAACCCAAAGCTTCCTATTTCCATCAAATTTGTCTATGATCACAGTCACTGACTTCACTGAACCTATTCTCCGTGTTGCAGGTCTGACTATAACAGTCAAACACATAAAACTGTGCTCCCTGAAGATAACTATTTTCTCATTTTTGTCAACACATTTCTATCATTACTTGATTGATCATTACATACATCCTTCATGTACATACTTCATACATCACTACTTATGCACTTAACCCAAATGCTATGTATTTGGATATGCCCATGCCTAAGGAAATAACTTCAAAATCTTTATCTTAGTTATTTAAGACTACCTAAGACATACATAACAATAATAGACCAGCTGGATCAGTGTTTAAGTCATTAAACGTATTGCTCATTGAACTATATGTATAACTGTGTTGTGGTGCAGTGATTAAAATAAAAGCGTCTGCTAACTTTACCCGACCTTTATATATACATCTGTGATATGGTTGTGTATGGCATGCTTAGGGCTGTGGTGTGTGGGCTGTGGTACCTCGTTCAGTGTCCATGTTACCATGGTGTTGGTCAGAACACAGGGCCTATAATATAGTTGTACATTCCTCTGGCATCTCCCAGGTGAAACAATAAACAACATATATATATATGTCCATAAGGAGATATATTGTTTATTCAAGACCTACAATAACTGAGATCTTCCTTGGAAACCATTGCCTTGGAAAGGATACATCACCATATCAAAGAGCGATACAGTCAAATCCTTCTGCACCCCTACTATTAGCTTCAGTATTTACTGTGGTCAAATAATATGGTCATCTAGTCATGTCCTATCATGTGAGTTTGCCATCATCAATTCCAATGGTAAATGTATGTGAAATTTGTACTTTAAATCACTTGACGCAGCTGAGGCTTGTGCTTATATTCTTGATGACTTGAACAGGTGATAATTATAAATGAGGTAAACTTAATAAGTGAGCTAAAATGAATTTCACGTAAGCCTCGAGGGAAATGTTCATCCAGATTAAAAAACACCCGCTGATCGCTGCGTGTAGGTGTGCTTTCGTGTATTGCTTGGAGCATCTGTAAATGAGGAGAGAGGATGGGATTGCCAGATGAAACACAAAAACGTCTCGGTTACTTACGTAACCTCGGTTCCTTAAGCAGGAACCAGATATAACAGTATGGTACATGACGTCAGTCATGGGGTACAAATCGAAGCATTTATCTATTCACG
>NC_045153.1:9978791-9988791 GCF_900700415.2 Clupea harengus
ACCTGAGTCAGCCGAGGCCGTACCTGGACCTTTTTCAGGTGGTTCAGACACAGGTCTGAATCAGAATGCACATCCTCTCGATGAGATGATAAGTAAGGGAAGTCGCTGAAATGGAGACTGAGTTTAAAAAACCAACATGCCAAAAGAAAATCGAAAGATAAGGAAAACAATTCAGTTTAAAGTTAAAAAGGGAGAAAGTGGCTTTGAAGGCGCGTCTGAGGCTGAGGGCTATTCCTCTGACTCTAGCTGGTCGGAGTGCTCCCAAACTGACGTGCCTACAGTGGTTTATACAGCGGAAGAAATTATGCATTTTCTCCTGAAAACTAAAGGGCAGAGAGATGTTCGTGTTGTGGACTATTTTCCAAATAAACAGCAGTTTGTTAGGGATGGCACTTTCTGGATGAGAGAGGGTGAGATCCCTAAACCAGAGTGCTATCGGCTTCGACAAAGAGTCAGTGAAGTACGGAAGGAGCTGCGTAACGCAAATGTTGCCAGCTGATTTAGTTATTTATTTTTTTGGTTTTGTCCCTAATGCTTTGAGCACAATTTACCAGTCAAGATGAGGACTTTTTCTTTTAGTACTATTAATGTAAATGGTGCAAGGGACATAAAAAAGAGGATGTTGCTTTACGAACTAATGAGATTAAAGCGCATAGACGTGCTGTTTGCGCAGGAAACGCACAGCGATGGAAAAAATGAAATCGATTGGAAAAGGGAGTGGGATGGTTTGTCTGTTTTAAGTCACAAATCTTCGTCAAGTGGCGGTGTGGCCATTCTATTTTCTAAACATTTCATGCCACTTCACTTTGAAGTAGAGGAGATTGTCAGAGGACAATGCCTAAAGGTTGTGGCAAAGTTTGAGGACACTACCATGTCTTTTTTGAATATATATGCGCCCACAGTAGGGGCAAACAGGCTTTTGTTTCTTAACACAGTTGGTGACTCTCTGAGTAAGTTAAATGCTGATTGCTTGCTATTTTTAGCTGGTGATTTTAATTGTACTGAGAATGATTACTTGGACAGGAATCACTTGGAGCCACATTCTGCTTCTAAGAAGGCTCTCAAACAGATAATTGAAGCTCATGACCTCTGTGATGTTTGGAGGAATCTTCACCCAGACATAAAACAGTTTACATGGACACAATGCAGAGAAAATCACATGTCCCTGGCAAGGTTGGATAGAGTCTATGTCTTTAGCCACCAGATTAGCTCTTTAAAGTCCTGTAGAATTTTCCCAGTTAGTTTCTCGGATCACAGCGCAGTTATCTGCTGTTTAAGTCTAACACCCATTAAGCCTCGCAGTGCCTATTGGCATTTCAACACTACTCTTGTAGAGGACAAACGTTTTTCAGGTTTTTTCACTTTATTTTGGGAGAACTTTAAAAGGCAAAAAAGTACATACTCCTCCCTGCAACTGTGGTGGGACTGTGGAAAAGTCTTAATTAAGCAGCTTTGTCAGCAGTACACTCTAAATGTGACAAAAGGAGTTTCCCAGTCAATAAGAGCTCTTGAGAGGGAAATTCTAGGCCTACAAGACTTAGCAGCATCCTCTTATAATGAGGAACATATTAATGCTCTCAGGTGTAAGAAGAAAATGCTTGATGATTTATTAAATGTCAGGGCCCAAGGGGCTCTTGTACGTTCAAGATTTCAGAATGCAACACAGATGGATGCACCCTCAAAGTTCTTCTTTAGTCTAGAAAGAAAGAATGGACAGAGTAAACTGATCCACTGTCTGCTCTCAGAAAATGGACAAGAGCTCACTGAGCCAGCCGAAATTCGCAAGAGAGCTGTTGGTTTCTATGCTGATTTGTTTAAATGTGAACTTACTGACATGGAGGCCGTAGCTAGCACTTATTATGATGATCTACCAAAGGTAGAGGATGAGTCTGCTACGAAGCTGGAAGAGCCATTGACACTAGGTGAGCTCCATTCTGCACTCATGAGGATGGAAGGGGGACGATCGGCTGGGATTGACGGTCTGCCTGTGGAGTTCTATAAAGCATACTGGGGGCTAATTGGGCAGGACCTTTTAGAGGTGCTGATACATAGTCTTGAAAAGGGGTTATTGCCATTAAGTTGTAGAAGAGCTGCCATTGCCCTGCTACCCAAGAAGGGGGATTTACGAAACATAGGGAACTGGCGGCCCGTCTCACTTTTGTGTGTGGACTTCAAAATTTTGTCTAAAACCCTGGCTACAAGAATGCGTAATGTAATTGGTCAAGTAATTCATATTGATCAGACTTACTGCATACCTCAAAGATCAATTTTTGATAATGTTGCGCTAATACGTGACCTCCTGGACTTTTCACGCTTAACTGGCATCAAGGCGGGTCTTATATCTCTAGACCAGCAGAAAGCCTTTGATAGGGTTGAACATTCTTTTCTTTGGCAAACTCTTGAAGCCTTTGGTTTTGGTCCTGGTTTCAGGGCCATGATTAAGACCATGTACAGAGACATTGAAAGTGTGTTGAAAATCAATGGGGGGTTGAGTGCTCCCTTTAAAGTAAGCAGGGGAATCAGACAGGGGTGTGCCATGTCGGGGATGCTGTACTCTCTTGCTATAGAGCCATTACTCCATAAGCTTCGAACTGAGTTAGAAGGTCTTTCAATACCTCATTGTAATAGCAAACTGTGTCTGTCTGCATATGCAGATGATTTAGTTGTTGTTGTGAATGGAAATGAGGATATTGATAAACTTGAATGTATTGTACATGATTTTAAAAAGTTTTCATCAGCTGCTGTAAACTGGTCTAAAAGTGAAGCTTTGCTAATGGGGAACTGGGGTGGGCAGCCTCCCAGATTACCTGGTGGGCTGGTATGGAGAAGGGATGGGTTAAAGTATCTTGGTGTGTATTTGGGTAATGATGTTTTTCTAAGGAGGAATTGGGATTGTATTGTGGAGAAGGTCCTGGGTCGTCTCGAAAAATGGAGGTGGATCCTGCCTCAACTGTCATATAGGGGGCGGACACTAATAATAAACAACCTGGTGGCCTCTTCCCTGTGGCACAAGCTTGCCTGTGTGGACCCCCCTGCTGGGCTTTTGGCCCAAATTCAAAGACACTTAGTGGACTTCTTCTGGGATAAGCTTCACTGGGTCCCTCAGAGTGTGCTCTTCCTGCCCAAGGATGAGGGCGGACAGGGTCTCATCAACCTAATCAGCAGACAAGCGACTTACCGTCTTCAGTTTGTCCAGAAACTTTTGCGGGGGCCGGGGGATCTGGTCTGGAGACCTCTCGCCCTGGCAATGCTACGCAGGGTGAATGGAATGATGATAGACAATGCACTGTTCTTGATGGACCATAAGAGACTCGACCTGAATGAGCTGTCATCTTTCTATCAAAGCTGCTTCAAGGTCTTTGGACTCTTTAGGCAACGCTGGTCAGCACCAGCAACATCACTACACTGGTTGCTGGAAGAACCTGTTACGCTTGGAGCTCGGTTTGACTTGTGTGGGGAAGATACCCCAGGACTGACGAATATTCTGTGTGCTTGTAACTGTTTTCAATTGCGAAATGTTGTTGAAAAAGCTGGGAATGATTTAAAGAATGCCAGGGCCTTGGCCTCTGCTTTAGGGGTGAGGTCTTTGAGGTATGCAAGCAGAGTACTGGCGAAACTGCTTGGATTTTTGAATGTTGGAGAGGGAGCCCTTTTAGAGGGTTACTGTTCAGGTAACATGTTGCCAAATGACAATGATCCTTTTCCTGATTTTGTCCTAATTACAGATTGGCTGGAGCCTGGTTTCACTAGTCCCCTGCTAAATCTGGGAATTGATGAAAACCTGAATTTGGCCACTGCAGTTGGGAAGGCAGTGTACAAGGTCATGGTGAAAACCTTAAACAAAAATCATCTAAAGGGTCGCACTGATACGGTATGGAGGGAGAAGTTGGGGATTGATGGAAAAACTAGGCCTGTTTGGAGAGTTTTCTATAAGCCACCTTTGACCAAAAGGACAGGGGATCTTCAATGGAGGATATTGCATGGGGCCATAGCAGTTAATGCTGTTACGGCAGTAATGAATCCTGATGTGAATGACAAGTGTCCATACTGTAACGAAAGGGAAACTATCTTTCATTGCTTTATGGAGTGTACCAGACTAATGCCTATGTTTGTTTTTCTTAACTGTTTACTTAACCCTTTAGGGGTGGTGTGCTCAAAGCAGAGTTTCGTACTTGGTTTCCCTTATAGTCAGAAGCGAAGAGCTAAATGTCAGCTGATCAACTTTATTGTAGGGCAAGCAAAGCTTGCCATATACTTGAGTAGGAAAAACAAAATGCATCAAATGTCAGATTGTCATGTGGTACCTGTTTTAAGGAATCTGATGATGTCGAGAGTGTCACTTGATTTTTGTTTTTATAAAGCAATGGATGATATAAATACTTTTGTTGCGCAGTGGTGCTGCGAAAAAGCTGTGTGCTCAGTTGAGGATGATGATGATTTAGTTTTTAGTTTTTGATGTTTTGTTTCTCGTTGTTTTGAATAATGTGTAAAACACTGTTTGCAATGCTGTTTGCCCAATAAAGTTTTGTTTAAAAATTCAAAAAAAAATTCTCTATCTCTCTCTCTCTCTATCTCTCTCTCTCTCTCTCTGTCTCTCTCTCTATCTCTCTCTCTCTCTCTCTATCTCTCTCTCTCTCTCTGAGCGCATGTGCGAGCGAGTGGAGTGCTGCGGGAGACGCGTGAGTGATACTGCTGTCTGTGACTAAGACTTTTTTTCTAACTTTATCTTCAGTGCGTTGCCTTTATTTGTTTGTATATAGTATAATTATTTGTCAAAAAGTTTGCGCTTTGTGTTACTTGCGGGGGTGCGCTTCAGCATTCGCTGAGCTGCCACCCGCACCGCGTAGGTGAACAATGGAGTTTTTGGCGTCTTTGACGAGGTCTCACGGAATTAGAGTGGAATCTCAGGTCGGAGTGGAGGAATGTAGTTTAGCTGTGGGTGAAGTCGTAGGACATGAGCATGTGCTTTCAGGTTCACGCATGAATAAAGCCATTGGGCCTCATTCTCGAACGCAGTTAAGAAGAATTTAAGAGGAATTTAAGAGGAATTTCTTCTGAATTGGATTTAGGACAACATTTGGCATTCATGAAAGTTTTCTCATCTGGGATTTGCTCTGAACTTCAGAAGACTTTCCGAACTCGAAATAGCAGTCGTAACTCGGCCAGAGTTTTCTCAAATGCGATTCCTTAAAAAACCACAAGATGGCCCCGTGGGCCATCTTGTGGTTTTTTGAGGAATCGCATTTAAGAAAACTCTCCGTGTTAATGAATTTGTGAGAAATCGTTGGTGATTGCGTTCACATCAACTCTACAGATCCTCGGATTAAAGTATCATTAACAATTACGTTTCACATGTAGGCCTATAGTCATGATTCTACGAGGCACCGTGATGTCATAAAATAAATAAAAGGACTACACCGGAATGCTGCGCTCGTCTAGTGAGCGTCGTTTGGCACTGCCGTCTGTGCAAGTACGGCAATCCAGAATTTTGAAGTAGTTCCACGTTGGTGGAACGAACTGCCTAGCACTACCAGAGCAGGCGCGTCCCTCTCTACCTTTAAGAAGCTTTTGAAGACCCAACTCTTCAGAGAGCACCTCCCTTCCTAACTGGCACTTCGACTAGTGCTTAACTTGCACTTATAGCAGTTACATTCCTGCACTTCGTTTTTATTTCCTATTTCGTTTTTCTATTTCTTATGTAAAGTAGTATTTATTGTTACACTAGGTCTCTATTGCTCGTAGCTTGACTGTTCTATCCCTTGTACGTCGCTTTGGACAAAAGTGTCTGCTAAATGACTAAATGTAATGTACACGAACACTGCAAATGTAAGTGAATAAATAAATAAGCACTAAACTCAATCACGTTGATATAGCTATAGTGGAATAGAATGGACACATCTACATCCTGCAACAGTCCATCTCTGCACCGTTCAAGTCATAGACATATATAGTTGCAGTTAGATATGCGTTTACTCGACGGTGATCGCTTTCCGCTTTGACATGACTCGTTTACGAGTTGCTTTCGTGTAGATTCGGTCGATTCCGACTGCACACGTCACTACGGTTGCGTGCCCTTATAAGGAGCTGGCAGGGCGTGTATGTATGCAAATTCAGGAGCACGAGAACGCGCTTTCAATTTAAGAAAACTCTTCCGGGGGATCACAGCCCAGAAAACTTCTGCTGCGTATGACCACATTTTCAAGCGTGCATGAATTTGGCGGATGTCTTTTGCTTACGTTGTTTTTCCGAGGCCCGTAAGAAACATTTCAGAAGAAACTTCAGAAAATGTTCGAGAATGAGGGCCATTGTGCTTTTCTTGAGTTCTGTTGATAAAGCTGATTTGGCCATCCAGCATGGCGTTGTAATTAGGGATTCCCTGATTCCTGTACATCCCCTTAGCAGCCCCTCGCGAAAGATACTTCTTTCTAATGTTCCCCCTTTCCTCAGTGATGCGCAGATTATTAAGGAGTTATCTAGTTTTGGAAAAGTGGTGTCGCCGATAAAAAAGTTACCTGTTGGCTGTAAATCGCCTAAATTGAAGCATCTTCTGTCTTTCCGTAGGCAGGTTTATATGGTTCTCAGTGGTCATCGGAGTGAGCTGGATGTTAAATTCAATTTTACTGTTGGTAGTTTCAGCTACCTTGTGTATGTCACTTCAAATGTGTCAATTAAGTGCTTCAGATGTGGAAAAGTCGGACACCAGAGGCAGGACTGTACGAACGACAGGAGTGGGAACGCAGGTCAGGCTGGGCAGAGCACTGCGCAGGCAGAAGTGGCTGCTGCCGCGGACTCTGCAGAGCGCACGAGCGAGGCTACCACATCAAAGTCCAATACGGCTGATTCCCCTGTTATTTCTCCCACAACTGATTCACATACTGATGAAACTCCCGCCACAAAGTCCAATGAGACCGAGTCCCCTGTTATCGAGACTCTCATAACTGGTCCTAATGTGCCTACTCCCTCCACAGCCGAACCATCAGAGTCGGACACACCTGCGGCCGAAGTGCCTGCGTCTCTCGCAGAGCATAGCCCTGAGACGCCCGTTGAAACCGGGTTACGGGCGGATGGTGCGGGGGTGGAGGAGGCTAACCGGTCAAAGCCTGTGTATAAACCTGAGTCAGCCGAGGCCGTACCTGGACCTTTTTCAGGTGGTTCAGACACAGGTCTGAATCAGAATGCACATCCTCTCGATGAGATGATAAGTAAGGAAGTCGCTGAAATGGAGACTGAGTTTAAAAAACCAACATGCAAAAGAAAATCGAAAGATAAGGAAAACAATTCAGTTAAAGTTAAAAAGGGAGAAAGTGGCTTTGAAGGCGCGTCTGAGGCTGAGGGCTATTCCTCTGACTCTAGCTGGTCGGAGTGCTCCCAAACTGACGTGCCTACAGTGGTTTATACAGCGGAAGAAATTATGCATTTTCTCCTGAAAACTAAAGGGCAGAGAGATGTTCGTGTTGTGGACTATTTTCCAAATAAACAGCAGTTTGTTAGGGATGGCACTTTCTGGATGAGAGAGGGTGAGATCCCTAAACCAGAGTGCTATCGGCTTCGACAAAGAGTCAGTGAAGTACGGAAGGAGCTGCGTAACGCAAATGTTGCCAGCTGATTTAGTTATTTATTTTTTTGTTTTTGTCCCTAATGCTTTGAGCACAATTTACCAGTCAAGATGAGGACTTTTTCTTTTAGTACTATTAATGTAAATGGTGCAAGGGACATAAAAAAGAGGATGTTGCTTTACGAACTAATGAGATTAAAGCGCATAGACGTGCTGTTTGCGCAGGAAACGCACAGCGATGGAAAAAATGAAATCGATTGGAAAAGGGAGTGGGATGGTTTGTCTGTTTTAAGTCACAAATCTTCGTCAAGTGGCGGTGTGGCCATTCTATTTTCTAAACATTTCATGCCACTTCACTTTGAAGTAGAGGAGATTGTCAGAGGACAATGCCTAAAGGTTGTGGCAAAGTTTGAGGATACTACCATGTCTTTTTTGAATATATATGCGCCCACAGTAGGGGCAAACAGGCTTTTGTTTCTTAACACAGTTGGTGACTCTCTGAGTAAGTTAAATGCTGATTGCTTGCTATTTTTAGCTGGTGATTTTAATTGTACTGAGAATGATTACTTGGACAGGAATCACTGGAGCCACATTCTGCTTCTAAGAAGGCTCTCAAACAGATAATTGAAGCTCATGACCTCTGTGATGTTTGGAGGAATCTTCACCCAGACATAAAACAGTTTACATGGACACAATGCAGAGAAAATCACATGTCCCTGGCAAGGTTGGATAGAGTCTATGTCTTTAGCCACCAGATTAGCTCTTTAAAGTCCTGTAGAATTTTCCCAGTTAGTTTCTCGGATCACAGCGCAGTTATCTGCTGTTTAAGTCTAACACCTATTAAGCCTCGCAGTGCCTATTGGCATTTCAACACTACTCTTGTAGAGGACAAACGTTTTTCAGGATTTTTCACTTTATTTTGGGAGAACTTTAAAAGGCAAAAAAGTACATACTCCTCCCTGCAACTGTGGTGGGACTGTGGAAAAGTCTTAATTAAGCAGCTTTGTCAGCAGTACACTCTAAATGTGACAAAAGGAGTTTCCCAGTCAATAAGAGCTCTTGAGAGGGAAATTCTAGGCCTACAAGACTTAGCGGCATCCTCTTATAATGAGGAACATATTAATGCTCTCAGGTGTAAGAAGAAAATGCTTGATGATTTATTAAATGTCAGGGCCCAAGGGGCTCTTGTACGTTCAAGATTTCAGAATGCAACACAGATGGATGCACCCTCAAAGTTCTTCTTTAGTCTAGAAAGAAAGAATGGACAGAGTAAACTGATCCACTGTCTGCTCTCAGAAAATGGACAAGAGCTCACTGAGCCAGCCGAAATTCGCAAGAGAGCTGTTGGTTTCTATGCTGATTTGTTTAAATGTGAACTTACTGACATGGAGGCCGTAGCTAGCACTTATTATGATGATCTACCAAAGGTAGAAGATGAGTCTGCTACAAAGCTGGAAGAGCCATTGACCCTAGGTGAGCTCCATTCTGCACTCATGAGGATGGAAGGGGGACGATCGGCTGGGATTGACGGTCTGCCTGTGGAGTTCTATAAAGCATACTGGGGGCTAATTGGGCAGGACCTTTTAGAGGTGCTGATAAATAGTCTTGAAAAGGGGTTATTGCCATTAAGTTGTAGAAGAGCTGCCATTGCCCTGCTACCTAAGAAGGGGGATTTACGAAACATAGGGAACTGGCGGCCCGTCTCACTTTTGTGTGTTGACTTCAAAATTTTGTCTAAAACCCTGGCTACAAGAATGCGTAATGTAATTGGTCAAGTAATTCATATTGATCAGACTTACTGCATACCTCAAAGATCAATTTTTGATAATGTTGCGCTAATACGTGACCTCCTGGACTTTTCACGCTTAACTGGCATCAAGGCGGGTCTTATATCTCTAGACCAGCAGAAAGCCTTTGATAGGGTTGAACATTCTTTTCTTTGGCAAACTCTTGAAGCCTTTGGTTTTGGTCCTGGATTCAGGGCCATGATTGAGACCATGTACAGAGACATTGAAAGTGTGTTGAAAATCAATGGGGGGTTGAGTGCTCCCTTTAAAGTAAGCAGGGGAATCAGACAGGGGTGTGCCATGTCGGGGATGCTGTACTCTCTTGCTATAGAGCCATTACTCCATAAGCTTCGAACTGAGTTAGAAGGTCTTTCAATACCTCATTGTAATAGCAAACTGTGTCTGTCTGCATATGCAGATGATTTAGTTGTTGTTGTGAATGGAAATGAGGATATTGATAAACTTGAATGTATTGTACATGATTTTAAAAAGTTTTCATCAGCTGCTGTAAACTGGGCTAAAAGTGAAGCTTTGCTAATGGGGAACTGGGGTGGGCAGCCTCCCAGATTACCTGGTGGGCTGGTATGGAGAAGGGATGGGTTAAAGTATCTTGGTGTGTATTTGGGTAATGATGTTTTTCTAAGGAGGAATTGGGATT
>NC_045153.1:9993791-10008791 GCF_900700415.2 Clupea harengus
GCTAAACGCTCTGTAATGGGGACTGCATATTGCTTTCAAGGAGAGATTATGATAATGGCAAATCAATGTGTTGCAACAACAGAAGCTTTGATCCAGATCCATGGTTGGAGTGCAAATCTCGCTCGTCTTAATGAAGAACTTAGCAGCATGTCCCACGGCGACGAGTTTTGCAATGTCTCATTTCTCCCCCAGTGACAGTGTGTATGTGTTTCAGTGATATAATTACAGTTCTCTTGCTTGCACAGAGAAAAAACTATTTTGAGATTTCATAAAAAAAGACAGCATTTCACATCACACTTTACAACGCTACATCTTAGATATGTACTGACAGTGTTTGGTTTTGCACGTTGGCTTCTGGGACCCTATAAAGCCGTAGTGTGTTTTCTGCAGCAGACTAACAACACCAAGATCTTGAGTTTGATATCCTGGGAGCGCACACACTGATACAAATGTCTATCTGTACAATACTGTAAGTCGCTTTGGATAAAAGCTATCTGCTAAGTCTGCCATGTCTGCTAAATAACTAAAACATGTCAAAAGTAGATATGGCAATTGCTCTGGATATCACCAATGAAATGTGAGAGATTCTTCAATCAAACTACTGGATAATGGATCAAAACTATTTGGAATATGTATGATGAGACCTCCCATCTCAGATTTGCCAACTGGAAGCACTGGTTGCCTAGCAACATCAGTTTAAAGAAGGAAAAAATAGGCCATTATTGTAAAATCTCTGGAAATAAGAACAACTGACACCACGAGACTGATTAGAAATATTATTGTAACAGTGTAATGTTTCAATTGTGATTCAACGGGCCATTTAATTTTAAATGCACCCCAAAAAAAAGGATTAGCATAACCATTAGTCACACAGACAGACACACACACACATGCAAACATCATAGTTCAATTCTACAGTGCACAGTAGCATAACTAAAGTTTGCTGTCTTGAGAGTCTTTCAGAGGAGCCTGGACATGTGCATGTAATGTTCCCTGAAGGACTGTAGTCCTGTTTGGAATGAACACACACTGCAGAGGACCTGGGATGTGCACATCTGTAAGCTGGTCCCACCATCGCACAAACACAAACACAAACACCCACACACCTACACTCACACACACACAAACAAACACCTGCACACACACACACACACACACACAACACACACACACACACACACACACACCTGCACACACACACACACACAAACACACACAAACACACACCTACACACACACGCACACACAGACACACACACACCTGCACACACACACACACACACACACACACAAACACACACCTACACACACACGCACACACACACACACCTGCACACACACACACACACAAACACACACAAACACACACCTACACACACACGCACACACAGACACACACACACCTGCACACACACACACACACACACACACACACACACACACACACACACACACACACACACAGAAACACACACCTGCAAACACACACACACAAACACACACCTGCACACAGCCCAGCTTCTGCCGACCGGAACGGTCATTAGACCTTGAAAGTGAAATATCTCTAGCAGAAAACACACACACACACACACACGCGCGCACGCGCGCGCACACAAACACACCCACACACACAGCCTCTGAAAAGTGGGGGGATGATCCATTGTGGGGGCCCTCCAACACCCACAAATTAATCCCCCGCTCCCCTCGGCGGGAGCACGGGGGGAGACAAAACACAGGGGTGCATCGTGGGCAATAATTCACTCCCTTAGGCCTAGATTAGCCACCCAGCCCAATCCCTCCAGGACCCCGAGAGGGGAGAGGGGTCAGCCCTCACCCCCAACCCCCCCCCCCCCCCAGTCCTCCCTGAGGTTTTTTGGGTGAGCCCACACAAGCAACACTACCATTTGTCATGGCGGGGAAGGGATGCCTGCAGTCACGATAACTATCACACAGCATCAAATCACCATGGCTACGGTTCGCACGGCCAAGGAGCAGGTACTTGAGAGAGATGTGTGGAGTGGTAGTGGCACAGTGATATGAAAAGAGGAAAGAGAGACAAAATATCACTTGCTACACACACACACGGTTTATATGAAACTATCTCTCCTTCTCTACACGTACCTGTGTGTGTGTATTTGTGTGTGTGCTTGTGTGAGGGTGTGTGCGTGGACATGTATCTCCACACATTCTTTCACCTGGAAGTTACCTACACTGCATGTTCATAGTGTTATTATAGTATTACAGTCACTTTTAAAATCACCTTCACTGTTTTTGAGGGTTAGAGAAACATTGTGATTTGAATTGTCTTTTAAAAAGTATCGTGAAACCTCCGACCTGGATACCCCAACTCTGCAACAGTGGGGCCAAAATGCACAGGTCCAGTTAAGTGGGTTTCGTCCTGGCCTCTAGACGCGTCCAGCTCAGTCCAGCCTACCCATGTGAAACACCTATAGGCCAAGGGAACGGCCCCGTCCAACCTACCCACATGAAACACCTATAGGGCCAGGGAACGGGCCCGTTCCAACCTACCCACATGAAACACCTATAGGCCAAGGGAACGGCCCCGTCCAACCTACCCACGTGAAACATCTATAGGCCAAGGAACAGCCTCGTCTGAGGCTGCTGTGTTCAGTCTCTTGTAAAAACAGGAAACATTTACTTAATTTCCCTCCACGAAGATGCGCCATTCAAGGACATGGTGGGAGAACAGAGGAATTGCTGTATTAGGTGGGGTTGTCGGGTGGATAGGGGGGGGGATTGAATGTGTTGTTGGAGAGAAGTCCATAAACACAGCACCGCACGCTGTGCTGCAAACACAGACCTCCCCAATTTCTTCTGTTTTCACTCCATTGCTCCGGGCTGACAGTCCTCCTCCACTCCCAGCCTCCCGCATACAAACAGCTGTACCCATGTCTCTCCAATTAGAGAGAGAGGGAGAGGGAGAGGGAAGGAAGGAGGGAGAGATGGAGAGGAGAGAGGGTGGGAAAGAGTGAGAAGTAGAGAGAGAGAGTGAAAAATTAGAGAGATGGGAGAGACGAAGAGATTGAGGTAAAAAGAGCAACCGAGATAAGAAAATATCCTAGAGTGCCTAGAAATAGAGGGGGGAGTGTAGTGGGAGAGCCGAGATGTAGAGAGAAATAGAAGATGTGTGTATGAGAGAGAGAGATAGAGATTGTGTGTATGAGAGAGAGATAGAGATGTGTGGTATGAGAGAGAGATAGAGATTGTGTGTATGAGAGAGATAGAGATTGTGTGTATGAGAGAGAGATAGAGATTGTGTGTATGAGAGAGAGATAGAGATTGTGTGTATGAGAGAAATAGAGATTGTGTGTATGAGAGAGAAATAGAGATTGTGTATGAGAGAGAGATAGAGATTGTGTGTATGAGAGAGAAATAGAGATTGTTGGAGATGAGAGATAGATAGAATTGTGTGTATGATAGAGAGATAGAGATTGTGTGTATGCGAGAGAGATAGAGATGTGTGTATGAGAGAGAGATAGAGATTGTGTTATGAGAGAGAGAGGGAGAGAGAGACATAGAGAAAATAAAAATGAGGAAATGACCAGATATGTGGAAACTACAAAATCAGAACTCTCAAAAAAAGCCATTAATAATTCCCCCGTTTTAAAGTAACAGAAATCATTTCCTTTTCAGCTCCTCAGACCAGGCCTTTCCCAAGGTGACTCCAAAACGCCCATACGGCTCTCGAAAGGGAGATAGCCATGAAGTAAAAAACCCCTCTCTGTCTGTCCTGCGCCTTAGATTAGAGTTTACCGTCCCATCTGCGCAGACGTCCTGCGCCTTAGATTAGAGTTTACCGTCCAATCTGCGCAGACGTCCTGCGCCTTAGATTAGAGTTTACCGTCCCATCTGCGCAGACGTCCTACGCCTTAGATTAGAGTTTACCGTCCATCTGCGCAGACGTCCTACGCCTTAGATTAGAGTTTACCGTCCCATCTGCGCAGACGTCATTCATCTCTGTGTACATCATGACTGCCTGTCCTGCGCCTTAGATTCGAGTTTACCCGTGCCACCAATGTCTACGTCATGACCTTAAATGTTATTTTCTTACACTCTGTTAGACTCTCCCACTACCAGTCAGTCACTTCACGATCTTATGCTTAGGGTGGCTCCCTGTGCAGGCTGCATGCTGAAGTAAACTTCAAATGGTCTTTCTTCAAATATTCTGCCGTCTGACTCAGAATCCATCGATTTGGATCATCACTCTTTTCACATTAGTTATAGTGTTCCCAATTAAATGTACAAATACTGCTAAATCGATGAATGTGAATATAAATGTTTTGTATCATTGTTTGTTTATTTGTTTAACTATATGAGAGAGTGTGCCATTTTCCCCAGACAGGAGTTTAATCTCTAATGGTCCTGGCACATTTTTTAGTGGTCAGGTCAGAGCAATCCTATTCATCTGCGGCGCTAACTGGGAAATGTAGGAATCATGTGCCAGAATGTGATCTAACACATCTACTTTCTCTGTGAGTTCAGCATACCATTGAAAGGTAGCTCGCCATGTTGTGTGCTAATGCATATTGTCGACGTTAGGTGAGGTTTAATGATATGTAAGGCGCATTTATGTAAAACCTAGAAGCTATTATCCTATAGACACTAATGCACCATAGAAGAGGCAATAGAAATTGAGTTCCTCTTCTAAATAGAGGAGCAAGGTGCTAACAATACCATGTTCATGGGATCAACTTCCAGGAACAGGTACTCGTAAAATGTCAGTCATGTCGTATAAAAGCATATTATAAATAAATAAAAAACTGTAAATATGTATGGTTTTTCAGTATGGTGATTCAGATGACCCTGGGCTCCCGCATCCAAAGCTATTTAAATCCCTCACACACTGTACGTACAGCGCTTAGTTCAGATTCATGCACAGCCACTTCTCCCCCTCTCCTTCATTATAACATGCTATACTCTACGGTAGGTTATGGAAGGCGGCTGGTGGCAGAATGATACACCTTTTGTTTTCTACTTCTTCTTTTTCTTCCTGGGAATCCCTGCTCTCCTTTTCCCAGGCTTCTCTTCCCACGACTCAGAAGCTCAGCGCTCTGATCCGCGTCGTCCATCATAGGAGCCTCATTATAAAATCCCCGCCCCTGTTCCTGCTTTTTCCCTGGCTGTCCTTGTAGACTTATAGGTATAATAGGACACTCACTTTCTCTCTCTTTCTCTCTGTCTCTCTCTCAGTCTGTTCTTTCTCTCTCTCTCACCCTCTCTCTCCCGTTCTCCCTCCCATTGAGCATGTCAGCTCACTAGAAATGTTACCACAAAACCCCCGTTTAACTACTGCTAAGTGGAATAATCATGCAGTCACTCTCTGCACTCTCTCTCTCCATCTCTCCCTTTCTTGTGGGGAGTGCGGATGGTTTGCCATGACAACGACAGCTCAGTGGGCAAATGAACATTCCAAATGGTTCAGAGGGAAACAGACTCCCGGACGGGAGCCAAGAGGAGAAGCTGGAGGAATCTTAACAGAAATGAAAATTCCGCTTTTCGTTAAGAGCGTAAGGCCTGAAGTGAGTCAGTCCTCCGTAAGAACGGAAACAGAGGCAGCACCTAAGGTGCTCAATTATTAGCTGAATGCATGTGAGAAAAAGACATTTCAAATATAAAATATTGTGTTTTTTTCTGTAATGTCTTTGTTAGGAGACACACAAATATCCTCAAAACATCATGAATATCATTCAACGTGTGAAAAAATACCACATAAACCAAATATTTGGTGGCAATTAGGCTGTTGCAGTATGATTTAGTTATATTGGCTCATCATTCAAATAAATTAAGTAAACTAACAATCCCGGCAGAGAAAGTGAGAGAGGAGAGAAAAGCAATAATGAGTAATAATATTAATGTGTTGATAAGTCACCCGTTTAAAGATGAAAAAGGTTTCCGACTATTCTAGGTGAACAACTACTTCCAAAAAATTACTCAATAAACTGAGACCCTCACATCAAAAGGAAGTGCCAATTAAAAGTAGGGGAGGGGCACTTCAAAGTAACCGCCATATCGCTTTTAAGAAGCCAATTTGGAGCAAAATTTCGTCCACACCATTGCATAACCCTGCATAATTTTCAGTTTGAAGCAATCATCCCGCTCAGACTGCCGGCACGCTCACACCGCGAGACGAGATTACAGGTGAGTGAGCACGCAGGTGAATTAGATGCGTTCAGCGGTGACGTGACGACAGCCAAAACTAATTAAATTTAACCCCTGAGGTATCCAATCTTGGCACGGACGCGGCGCATTTTGCGTGCGGCAGAAAATCATGTCTCATGCAGGTAACTCGTGTACGTGGATATGTCGGGTTTAATAAACCTGTTCGCACGAGGGGATGTAACTGTTTCAGACATCTCGAAAATTCTCTCTTGCTCCTCTAATGCTTTCACTCAGAACAACTCAGAAATTCCTACAATGTCAAGTTCAGTCACGCATATAAAAAACAAAACCGACGTGAAGATTATGTGAAGACCGTACAACACCTGCCTCCATCTCAACACGCATCCAGCATTATTCACAGCCAGATTTACATATCTATTAACAGGTGCTTTTCTCCTGAGCACCTTGCAGTCTTCCAGTGTGAGTTGTGGTGGTGCGTACTGCATCTCCGCCCATGGGGAAGAAACCCACAACCTTAACTCTGCCAGCGATATCCTCTCGCTTTCACCTACAGGAGGACTGTCCTTTTTGAATAGTCATGTTGGAGCTTAATTTAACGGGTTGAAAGCCACGGGGCCCTCAAGGCCATGCTGTTAGCCAGTACGGCTACTTTGTGCCAGCAGTGTGTGTGTGTGTGTGTGTGTGTGTGTGTGTGTGTGTGTGTGTGTGTGTGTGTGTGTGTGTGTGTGGTGTGTGTGTGTGTGTGTGTGTGTGTGTGGTGTGCGCTTGTGTGTGTGTGTGTGTGTGTGTGTGTGTGTGTGGTGTGCGCTTGTGTGTGTGTGTGTGCGTGCGTGCGGTGGGGTGGGTGTGCTCTGATTTATTTTCAGTCTTACCAGAGTTTAACTCAGGGGGCTGCCGTCTAAAACCACCAATATATCAACTTTTGTCTCTCTCTTTGTCCCGCCGTTTGGCATTAATTTACAATGTGTGGTGGCTGAGCAGGTATGGTGACGGAGCTGACCTCTTTCTTTACACACCAGGGGGTTGAAGCAGAGGAGAGGAAGATCTATCAGCGAATCAAAGTCACGGACAGAGCAGGGCTAAAATATATCATATAGCATAATATTCATTACCTGGCTGGGATCTTTCGGGAGAACATTATCGCTTTCTCCTGAATAGAAACGGTGGTAAGGAAATGATGTAGACAAAATCTAGTTCTGTTCCATGTCCATACTTATTTGTGTGTATCTGAGAGTAAACATTTTAAAACCAATGTCCATACTTATTTGTGCGTGATCTGAGAGTAAACATTTTAATAACCAATGTCCATACTTATTTGTGTGTGATCTGTGAGAAAACATTTTAATAACCAATGTCCATACTTATTTGTGCGTGATCTGAGAGTAAACATTTTAATAACCAATGTCCATACTTATTTGTGCGTGATCTGAGAGTAAACATTTTAATAACCATTGTAGCAAGGAATTGAATAGTTTCTACTCCTTCAATCTCTACAGACACACACACACACACACACACATTTATTCTAAAAGTTCCAGGGAATACAGGAGCCTCCCCTAACCCCATGTCAATAATAATCGTACTAGTTGATCTGAAAAAATTGTTTTCCATTGTTTGCTATTGCCCTTTACCTACACATGAGACCGTTTCCTGACAATAAGATGGCTGAGTTCATATAAAAAAAAAAATTCACTTCCTTCTCTCTCTCTCAAGCACACTCCCACAAGCCTTGTGTTCCGACATCATGTAATGCTTTGCAGCCAATGTTGAAAGATAGCAGGCGTATCTGTCTGGTTCTGCGCCGGGTTCCGGGTTTGGAACCGTTCCTGGCTTCAGGCCACAGGTTTACAGCGTCGCAGACGAGGCTCGAGAAAATATTTGCCTTCGCTGTTTGCATAGAAGCCGTTTATTATTTATTTTCTACGGTGCATGTCTTGCATATGTTTAGTCGCTCTAAATTAAGACGCGGCGGTCTCGGTGTTCCGTTCCATCTTGGCAGTTGCCTTGCGCTATCTGCTCCGTGTCAACATAAACATTTCCTGGCCTAATAAGCATGATCTCGTTAACACCCGGAAATATTAAAAACTGCTCTAAATGCCTTCCTCACTGCGTAGCGTCACCGGGGGTAACCCGTTAGGTCTGGTCAGACGTTATGCTGATGGAGAGTCACAGAGAAATCTGCAATAAAGTTCAGTAAACGGCACTTTGACGCCGCTATCATCCCGGCATTCACAATCATTTTATTAAAAGCTTGTTTAATAGTGCAATCACACTCTGCCAAATGTGCTTTTGGCGCCGGATGGAAAATCTGTCAGGAGAGGCCGACATTATCATTTACAGGTTTCCCTCCTTGAGGGGCCCTGTTATGACCGTCTGATTTAACGATAGCCTTGATAGGATTTCTCACCAGCTCTGGAGAGCAGCAGCAGCGTGTCCTGCGTCTGCCATTAGACGCGTAATCACCGCCTCGTTGTTTCCCCACCTTTATTGGACAAGCAGAGAGGAACAAATGACCGGAGATTGACTTGGACACCTCCGAGACATCCGCTCCAGGGAATAGTGGACAAATGTCTTTCAGATGTCCTAAGAGTGCGTGACAACGTGAATATGCGGAAACACTCATTACATCACGATGGGAATTATGAAGGATGAAGGTCTACCTACAAAAGCCATGCTTTTAAACAGGCCACTAATGCATTGCTACCCCATATACAGAACATACATATGCAGTGAAAGTGGGTACGGGAGATTAGTAAATGTTTATAAAGCTATGGAATTAACACCCTTGAGCTGGGATTATTAAAATCGAATGCATCGGGGAGTATATCTGGCAAGTATAAATATGTGTTCAGCTATTGCTAGTAATAATCTGTTTTACAGGAATTATCATATGTATTCAAGTTGAGATTTTGCGCTAAACAGACAGTTGATCACTTAAGCCTGCACCTTGAGGCGCGAGGCAATTTATCAGCTGCGCAGACAAATATTCCTCCAGTTGCTCCTGAGTTATTAAACTGTTTTACATGCAGACATGCAAACCCTGTGGTGTTCTGGACGTGAGCTCACTTTGTATTCCTCCGATAGTAGACTTAAAAGGCCTGGATGTTTGGCCGTTCATCATGTTGCCAAGTGCACCTGTATGGGCCTGTGATGCCTTGCATGCGGGTGCAGATTACTGTGGAAAACATCCAGACCCTGATCTACGGAGAGATGGAGTCATTTGTTACTGATATAACCTGCTCACCACCGACCCAAACAAAAATACATATCAGCTTGTCTTCTTGTGTTTACATTTCTACATTTACACCGTAGAAGAGTTGCCATTGCAGTCGTTAACGCGGGATGTATATCTTAGCATCTGTATCGCAAACCTTCCCTGTGGTGTTTGTGTTTTGGATTGAAGTGTTTAGTGAAGTTTTTAGTGAGTGCCTAAGAAACGTGGTCAGGTTTTGAGCTACAGAGGATTCTCCATTAAATCACAGTTGAAAAATACTTGCCTGAAGCTAAATGAATCTACAACCAAAAAACATCTCCCCAGAGTAAACACTGCAATCAGGAGCAAAGCAAACCCTTCACAAGCCTCGGGCTCTGGACGCTCCGATCCCTGTTGTGTGTGGAGCCTTTACAAACACTAATTAATAAAAACACCCCAAAACAAGACTGACTTGCACATGGGAGGGCTGTGTGTTTGGTAAGGGTGAGAGAGGGCTGTTGGAAGAGACGTCAGTAAAGATGCAATGTCTCCATTATGTTAGAAAGTTAGCTGACTGCAAACCACAACAACCCAGTGGGGTTTAGCTTTGATTTTAGCTATTAGCCTGATATGTTGTTACATGGAACGGTAGAAGGCTTCTGCTTCACAAGGAAGATGTCTGTGGTGGGACCAACCCCCCCCCCCCCCCCCATACTTCTAAAGACAGGAAATTGGACCAAAATGACCCAAAATCACTAAAAGTAGCCTACTTGTAAGTACCCGAGATTGCTCCTTCGAAAGACTAAAAAAAGAGAAGAACATGACTTTGGTGTTTCAAGAAATCTGCACTCCACACACTTTCTGCTGCAGCTCCCTGACCTCTGACCTCTGACGCCATCCTCCCCCCAGGAGGCCCCGTGCGGGCGAGGCCAGGGAATGATATTACCAAGTGGCCCCATTATGGTAGAGTGGTGGGCTGATTATCTCCAGGTCCCGTTGGATTATATGGGCAATGGGGTAACCTGTGACCTCAGTCATTACCCCCCCCCCCTAAAAGAAAAGAGCCAGCAGAGATATTGATTGGGCATGAATGCCTGCTATTTTCACTGAGAGAACAGAGGGAGAATGATAGAATAAGAGAGATAGAGAGAGTGAAAGAGAGGGAAGGAGAAAGGATGAAATGTATGGTGAAGAGCTGGGTGTGCAAACAGTCCCTGAGTCTTTGCGTGTGTGTGTTGTGAGTCTATATGTGTTTCATGTGTGTGTGTGTGTGTGTTGTGTGTGTGTGTGTGTGTGTGTGTGGTGTTGCGTGTGTCTGAAAAGAGCGAGAGAGAGGGAGAAAGAAAGAGAGAGATTCTGGTTTGCCTATTTGTATGTTAGAATTTTATGATAATGACATTACATCACAATGACAAAATGCAAAATCACTTTATTGTACATTTGTGATCATTTGCCAAATGTTTGTAGCTTGTTGAAAAATAAAAACTTTGCCTAATACACATCAATAAAGTACGAGAAAGGACAGCTGGTTTCTGTTTTGAATTTATATTTCTGTATATTTCAAAAAACACTTAAACACAATATCCCAAGACTTGAATTCCTTAGTTGCTTTCTTGAGCCTTGCGCTGTCTTTGGGATGTCATAAAGTGACAGTTTGGATCTAAAGGTCATGGAGTCTCAGGACAACTGCGTGAGGGCAGACTCTATCTCAGAAGAGGCCGCTCAGCGACCTAATTCATGCCGTGGTGTGGTGTGGTCACGGCTCCATATTCCTGGGCGCTGTTAAAGGGGAAATGGAGGGAGGTCTGACAGGAGATCTTACACTTCACCATGCGGTGAAAGTCTGACTGCCGCAGCCGCCAGACCTGTTTCTGTTGGCACATTCCATTTTGCACCGAAATCAGGCCACACGGTTCTAGTTTGTCTAAGGAAAAGAAAGTGTGTGAGTATGTGTGTGTGAGTGTGTGTTTGTGTGTCTCTGTGTGTGTGTGTGTGTAGGTAGGAGAGGAAAGGTGAAGTGGAAATTCAGTGATCCTTCAGCAATTTGATTCTTAGAAAGAGCTTAGAAAAAAACCAAGGACAGACATTGCAAAGAAAATGAAAAGAGTAATTTAAACACCTGCAATTAACCAGCCCGTTCGTACAAGCACACAGACCTTGTGGACCTCCATCTTTAGATTGTTCTCTTGTTACAGCTCAGCTTTGCAGAAAACTCTTTTTGATCTCTCATCCGAGGCATTTGGGAGTCTGCTTCTGTTCTGGATGTCTCAGTGTTGAATAGTGAGCCTGATCGCTGCCATATCTCTCCTCCGCAGTTTATTGCACTGCGACTGTCTCTATGCAACTCTAATGAACTATGCTGGGGAAGAGAACAGTAAGCTGGTAGGCTCTCGTCTCGGTATATTGATGTGCTTGATTGGCAACCATGGAAAATGTGGGTAAAATACAGAATAAATAACCCCTCCACAATTATACGAGACTTTTCTTCCCAGCGCTACCCACCCTGTCGGGGATCATTTCGCAATATTAAGCGGCCGGCTGTTATTCCTTAACTTAACTCACACACAGCCGACCCACATAAATACCAGTGACAAAACCCCATTACATAAATGACAATTGGCCTCGTGAAATGTGTCATAGCCATTACACCGCTGACCCGCGCGGTGCAAATGGTAGCCTGAAACCTGGAGATGAGGCTAATTTATTCAGACGCAAAGATCAATCAGCATACATGACAAAATGATCACATTCTGCTCCGTTCACTTGATCCTCGGCCCTTGGCAATCAATCCCCTTTATGGGCTCTGAGAACAGGGGAACGGCCGGGGAAGGAGTGTGTGTGTGTGTGTGTGTGTGTGTGTGTGTGTGTGTGTGTGTGCGTGCCTGTGTGTGTGCGAGAGAACAGGGGAAGGGCCGGGGAAGTGTGTGTGTGTGTGTGTGTGTGTGTGTGTGTGTGTGTGTGTGTGTGTGTGTGTGTATGTGTTTGTGTGTGTGTCTGTGTGTGTGTGTGTGTGTGTGGTGTGTGTGTGTGTGTGTGTGTGTGTGTGTGTGTGTGTGTGTGTGTGTGTGTATGAAAGAGGGGAAGGGCCAGGGAAGCAGTCTCTCAAGCCCTGGGCAGTCTGCACCTCCAGAGAGCCAAAAGATAAATTCCTCAGGAAAATCCTGTTCAGCGGTAAATCCGGGGAAATGTGCGCACACGTGTCTGTGTGTGTGTGGTTATTTGTGTGTGTGTGTGTGCATACAGAGACATGGGGCAAGATGAATCTATTAAAAAAGGGCCTAAAGAGTAGAAATACAAATTGTAGATGTAAATCACTGTCATTCACACACACACACACACACACACACACACACACACACACACACACACACACACACACATGTGCCTCTGTGCACTCAATGGTGGCATTGCAGCATTATTTCCACAGCCCATGTGCTGCCCCGAGCCAAGGGAACAGCCACTTACTCAAGACTCTCCACAGGTTCCCTTCATTACTGTTGGGACTACACAGTAAAAGAGCCCTAACGCACTGCACGTATATAACTATACGACTATACGACTATAAGTATATAGTCAATTAATTACCCTTGTCAACGCATTTCTTGTTAATTGATACGCTCAACGAGAGAAGAGAGGAGAAATATGTTTTTGATGGATATCCGACCTTTTCCAGTTCGCTATGCTGCTTCATCCAGATGGTTTCCTTACACAAGGATGCTCGGCGGGTAATCAGCTCTCGCCGTACCTCTTTGTCCTTGCGTGTGTGGCGTGATGTGACTGTCCGAGTTATCCACACACACACACACACACACACACACACACCGACGCCTGTCCGTTTGGGAGCTAAGTCAGTCTGCGCGACGTGATATGATGGGCTGGAAGTGGCACGGTACACCCGGGAGTGTTTCCATGGTGTGTGTGTTCCTCCGTGAGTTAGTCGCGAAAGAGCACAGCACTTTTCACGACACAGCCACTCTGTTGTGGGAACTTTGAGTATAATCGCTGTCACCTCCTGTGGTCTGACAGTAAACAAACTGTCATAAGTCTGCGCTCTGAAAATATCTTCTGCCATGGAGCAGAGGAGAAAGCATCAACTTCTCTCTTCGTTCATGTTCATGCGTTTCTAGTGGCGGATAACCTTTTTCTCTCACCTTGAGGAGTCTTCTCTTCTCACTATGACGGAAAGCTTCTTCAAAGGGAAAAGGCTGTTCCTTAATGTCAAAACAATAAGGAAGGAAGGGAACATGCCTGAAACACTCCTGCAGTTGAGCACAAATATTCAGACTTTATGAAGCGCTAAATGAAACCATTGAACTATAAATAATGTGGTATAACATGAGGTATAACATTTTCATATAGCACACGCTAAGCTGCGAGTCTATCTTTGCACATGAGAAGGGTGGATGAGCACAGGCATTTTAAAAACACTTGTCATTTGAATCATGAACAGTTTTGAGCTTTAGCAGTCTGTCGGAGCTGACACAAATACACTCATGCTCTATGCGCCCAGAGCCCTCATTCAATCAGATGAAAATGTCTTTATTTTTGTATTTATTTTTTAACAAATCCTGTCGCATGTCGCTGCCAGACATCCATCTGCGGTTAAATCACCCCGGCCATGATTGCTGCGGAGATCACGAGGCCTCTGCGATCTTTCTCTCCTGAACACCTGAACAAAACAACCGCAGCTGTGTGTTGGGTTGGGTTGGGGTTCCAGCGACGCTGAGTGATTAGCACGTGTCGTACTCCTCGCAGGCCTGCTCAGCACAGTATGTCTGCCTCTAAATATGTCTCTCTTCTCTCCCCCCTCCTCTCCTGCTGGGCCCAGCAATGGGTGAACTTCACCGCGCGAGCAACGGGGGACTTAGGGGGTGGTTTGTTGGTTGGATGTCTGCCGGTGTCATGACAGGAGAGCTTGACGTGTTGAAGTGTTATCTGTGTTTTTCGAAAAGGCTCCAGGTGACAGGGTAGTCATTACCTGTTTTCTCCTGCTGCTGCAGAGGGGCATAGGGAAGAAGAAACATAAAAACAGCGTCTCAAGCACGCATGGGCAGAGAACACAGACGCTATTCACTTCTGTTTGGAATATACCAAAATAACCCCGTTGCTACCTGCGTATATAACATTTACATTTAGTCATTTAGCAGACGCTTTTATCCAAAGCGACTTACAAGGAAATTGCATTTATACATCAGGATTTATTTATTTTGTCTTCCCTTTTCCCGCAAGGCAGTGCGTCGCCCCAATCACCCTTATGGACAAGCCGCCCCTGCTACCTGCGTATTTGTTACATTCACATTTTTTTTTTTTTTACTTTTGGCCAAAGCTCTGACTCTGATAAAGAATGCATTTTTTTTTATGAATTGCATTGAGCTACAGCAACACATAACACACTGTCATCTCTAACTGGAGTGTTAACTTGTTGACGTAACTTGTTTTAGTTCGGCCCAGATTAGCGATGCCTTGTCTGTGCACACTGAGTCTTGAGCCAAGGCATCAGGCCATGGCACAGACTGTAGTCTGTATCTCCGACTGGGAGAGTCTGCGCCCCTCACCCTCACCCCCCCTGCGCCGGCATCTGTTTGAATGTGAAAATCATGCCTTGTTGTTGTTCAGACTTTCAAATACACTTCATCCCCAATGCTCTGGAGAACTGCAGACCTGTC
>NC_045153.1:10011291-10041291 GCF_900700415.2 Clupea harengus
GTCACTGAGAAGTAACAAAGGATCATTAAGGGCCTGGTGATCAGACCTCAACTACCGTCATCAGGTTTTCCCTCACTTTCTTAAAGAAAATACAACTTTTGGTATGAAAGAAGTGAAGGACAGTTTAACACAGAACCGGACTAATTTTGATTTGAAATTGCTTGGCCGAAGTTCAAGTCGATTTGTGGAGAGGAGCATCCTTTTTCAACATCTTTACTATAGTTTCCAAAGCACGGTGGAAAGATGGTTAGCTTTTTGAGCACAACTTTCAACCTTAAAGCCATTTCTTTATTGAAACACCCCACAGTGCCTGAACCTGGTTTGCTTAGGGTAAACATGACACAAAGATAAAACTTAAAAAGTGCTCTAAAAATGTTTTTTTTCCTGTCACACTTTTTCTTCAAGCGCAACCACACTTGAAGCGTCATTAATAACTAAGTAAATAATACTTAATAATCATGTAATACCCAAGTATATATAAAGCCTAATTCCATGTAATACATGGTAAGTACAATCTACTAGTCATGCTGTGTGCTTTGGTGAGAGGGAAAGCAGAAACATGCAGTGAGGCTGCCCTGCATTGTCTCAGGGTTGAGTCTCAGGGTTGTGTCACGGACTACAATTCCACAATCCACTCCACTGCTTCCACATTGTAAACCTGAACAAGTTCAGAGTACTTAAAACTTTTGATGTAACCGATTACATAATAAATTTGAGTACATATATTATTATTTTTAAGTAAACTTAACTTAAAAATGATACATCGGCTATACTGATTTATTTTGTTATCGTTTTCATAATTTTTAAGTTCTCTGAACTTATATTCAATATTTTTATACTTAAATCTTTTAACCTCTATGTACTAAATTATTTTCACTCAACAACACAAAATAAAATTAAGTTTTAAGCCTTAAAAATCAAGTTCAGTGCACTTAATATTGGTGAAAGAGCTCAACTTAATTATTCTGAGTAAATAATACTTAATAAGCTTACTTTTTTTAAGTTAACTCCGCTTGATTATTCTGAGTAGGTAATACTTAAATAGCTAACTTTTTTAAGTGAGCACTACTTATTTTCAATTATTGACCACATATACTGATTTTCTGGTTCTGTTTACAAACTGACTTTAAACTGAAAGTTACTCTACAAGAAACATTCAAATCTATGTATGATTTCTATTAAAAAGAGTGAGATGAGAAAAACTTAAAGAGGTATCACATCATTTATATTTCTTGTAAAACAACTGACAAAATAAAAGATTACATCAAAGCTTTAAAGAACAGCGTTACAAAGTCAACAACAAATCGTTTATTTCAACAAATATTTTTTTAAGGTGAGTAAGGAGGACGGTTTCAGAGGTTTGTTGTCATCCAGTCACATAAAAAGGTTCTGTATGAGAAGGTGTGCGT
This sequence comes from Clupea harengus, assembly GCF_900700415.2. Classification (NCBI taxonomy): domain Eukaryota; kingdom Metazoa; phylum Chordata; class Actinopteri; order Clupeiformes; family Clupeidae; genus Clupea; species Clupea harengus. The sequence continues at coordinate 10,012,701 of NC_045153.1, forward strand.
GAGTGTTTTGGGATATTCTAAATTGAAAGCATATGTCAGGCCAAACAACAACATAAATGCCTCAGAAATTAGTGATGGGAAGTTCGGATCATTTTACCGACTCGGTTCTTTGAATCTCGTTCAGTAAAATGAACGAATCTTTTTTCGAGTCATTCGTTCATTTGGGGGGGGGGGGGGGGGGGGGGTGGTAAGATAAATTCCTGCATTAAAATAATGTATCATGACAGTCTGGATGATTTGAAGTGATCATTTATTTTCACACTAGCATTCAATTATCACGGCATAACTATTACGCTGAACTCTAAGTAAAGTACTAAAAAGTTAAATAACGAAACCTGTAATTATTACCTGTGAAGGAATATCATTCACGTCTTACTAAACCTAGCCACGCGAAAGTGAACGAGGTAAACAATCCTTTCTGTTTCCTCTTCTGAGCGCAGGTCACGTGAAAAATGATCCTAAGATCCGTATCCGAAGACCCAGTCAAAATGAACGAATCATTTCTGTTTTCTCTACCAGTGCTGAGCCTATGCAGGTCACGTGAAAAATGAACGATGAACGATGAACGAATCATTGATCTACTCGCTACCAGTGCTGAGCCTATGCAGGTCACGTGAAAAATGAACGATGAACGATGAACGATGAACGAATCATTGATCTACTCGCTACCAGTGCTGAGCCTATGCAGGTCACGTGAAAAATGAACGATGAACGAAAGATTTACCCGAAGACTCGGTTGGCAGATGAACGAAACATTGACCCGAAGACACGGTCGGGAGGTGAACGATTCGTTCATCTGCCGGATACAGATCTTTAGATCATTTTTCACGTGACCTGCATTGGTTTAGTAGAGGAAACAGTTACCTTATTCTCGTTCGCGTGACCGCTGTTTTTAGTATAGAAACGTGAATTATATTCGTTCACAAGTCATAATGACTGGTTTTGTTATTTTCACTTTACATTTACACTTACAGTTTAGTGCAGTGTAATTGTTTGCCGTGATAATTAAATGCCAGTGTGATAATAAATGACAATTTAAAACCATACAAACTGTCATGTTGTACTGTATTTAATAGAGGTTTTCTTTAAAAAAATATGATCTGCCACACAAAAGCTGTCAGTCATGGCTGTCTCCAAGGGGACCGTGGCCCTTCTCCACCCTCCCCACAGTTTTGCACTAGGTGACCTGCAAGCCATCTAGAAGTTAGTGTGTCGCTTTGAATGAAATGCCAAATAAAATGTGATGTAAAATGTTTTTATTATAACCCCAAAATCCCAATATTGCACCATGTTACATGTATTAATAATTGACTCTTTGCATAAAATAAATAATAACACAAAGATGATCCAAAAGATCCGTATCCGAAGACCCAGTCCAAAATGAACGAATCATTTCTGTTTTCTCTAGCTACAGTGCTGAGCCTATGCAGGTCACGTGAAAAAATGATCTAAAGATCTGTATCCGGCAGATGAACGAATCGTTCACCTCCCGACCGTGTCTTCGGGTCAATGTTTCGTTCATCTGCCAACCGAGTCTTCGGGTAAATCTTTCGTTCATCGTTCATCGTTCATCGTTCATTTTTCACGTGACCTGCATAGGCTCAGCACTGGTAGCGAGTAGATCAATGATTCGTTCATCGTTCATCGTTCATCGTTCATCGTTCATCGTTCATTTTTCACGTGACCTGCATAGGCTCAGCACTGGTACCACTTGGTTGGCAGAAGGATAATTTCCCACGTGACCTGCATTCAACGAATAATTTCTGTTTCCTTGGCTGAGCCTATGCAAGTCCCAATGCGTGGCCACGAGAAAATGAACGAATCTTTTTTTGAAAGGACTCGTTACTCTCGAGTCCTTGTAAGGATTCGTTCAAAATGAAGGAATCGTTCACGAACGACACATCACTATCAGAAATCCTCTGCACCCAATTCAAAGATGTTCTCGCAGCTGAAGGGGTCGGGACCCGATGTAAGGAGAGCAACAGGAGCATCATCAAAATCTGGCTCCTCTTCCTCCTGCAAAACACCATCAATACAATTACCAGGAGAGTTTCAATGGAAACACTTACAAAAAAACTGCCAATTAATAATACATAGTATCAACTAATATTAAAGTTTCAGTAACAAACAAAATGTGATCACTGTTGTGCAGTTAATCCTAGACATACCTGAAGGTCATAAGCCTCGAGGATCACCCGTAGCACCTCTGCTGTCTTGCCAGCCCGTGATGCCTTCTGCCTGTACACAAAAATATCTCCTTTGGTTGACTCCTCTTCTTATATGTCTACATCAAATCGGTTTGTTGTTTATATGCAACACGAATGCTGTCAGGGCAAAAAGAATATTGTGTAGGTCTTAACTGAAGTTCTCGACCGTTATTGTTAGCTTGCTGCTAACACTTTTATCCATCAGATCCATTAAAACACATAGAAGCTAGCTAGCTGCTAAAAAGTTACATATAACATTAGCATGCTGATATGAATTGTATGGTGTTTCTATAGAACATGAGTTGTTTTCAACATAAACAATTGATTGTTGTTTACTTTGCACATGAACATATTTTGGGGGAAATAACCCACTAACTAGCTCTTTAGCTCGTTAGCTTCCTAGCCGCCAGCGCCAACAGTCGTGCAACTAAACTTGCTACTTGACAGCCAAAACGTGATTACTCAATAATAATTACAAAGAGGGAAATTAGCCACTTCTTGCTTGCAATTTCACTTGTCGCAACAAACACCTAAAAAACACTGTTTACTTACCAGATAAGGACGCTTAGCAGCGACAGGATTACGAAAATATCTCCTTTGGTGGGGTGACCAGACGTCCTCTTTTACCCGGACATGCGTCCGGCAGTGATTGAAAAATCGTCCGGGATTTTGCCTCGTCGGATATTTGTGTTTCTCTGGGTCCTTCACAAACTAGTTTTTACGCCCTTACAAGTTTAGGAAACAATATCTCCCTTACGTTCCACCTTCTAGCACAAGTTCTGACTGTAGCGAGAACTGTCATTGGTCGACCGGCCTCTCAGTGTTGCCAGATGCACGATAATTATCCTCCAAAGACGATAATTTTGAGCATTTAATACGATACTTCACCATTTCCAATCTGGCAACACTGAGCACCGTGCCGCTTCCACTAGTTGCATTGTTTACAACAGCACATGACATCTGCATGTGGAAAAGGTGTCAAAATTCCGTCGCGGGGGGAGGGGGCGGGGTCATCTGTATGCTACACACTACCACGCCCCTCCCCGCGACGAAGTGTCCTCTTTTTCACAAACTCAAATATGGTCACCCTACGAAGTTGGTCGACTCCTCTTCTACAGGAGGAACATGCTTATAGAAGTCTAACTGATAATAATTATTAAGTCTGCTGTCTCCGTCTCTCATCACAAGATCTCTGATTCTGTTCTGAACTAGTCCTGCAACGACGTTGATGACATCAGACGTCACGTTTGAATGAAACAAAAAAAATAGGAGTTATCAGGCAATGTTTACTCAAACAAATACATTCCAATACAATTAAAACGTCTTCACTTGCTCAGAAAACGAATACATTTAAAGTTGGGTCAACTAAATACCAGGTTTTAAGTACTGAATACATAATGTTAATAAGTTAGTAGAACAGTTTGGGTTTACAGGGCAGTTCTTTATCTAAGTGTGCTCAATCACCTGACTACTAGTTCCACTTGTTCTGTTTTTGGAGGTTGGCGTTTTGGCATTTGGTTATATAATATAGATCATTTTAGATAATAGATAGATTGATTCATATTTAGATCATTTCCAAGACTATGTGAGGGGTGGATGACATCCATGAAACAAGAGTGACAACAGAGAAAACAAGCTATTTGTACAAGATTGAATTATCACACACCAGGTCTACTTACAGGTGCTTTCAGAGATGAAACATACATGGCAAGTGAGAGAGCGAGATGAAGAGAGAGGGAAAGAGAGAGAGAGCGAAAGAGAAAGAGAGAGAGAGAGAGCATGTGACAGCAATCACAAGGAGAGCAAAGTGTGCAATTGCGTTGCAATCAGTCGAGTTGGAATGGATGACCTGAAGAGTGGGCGTAAGTGTTACCCCCATGCTGCGGTAGTTTAGTGCCCGTATGTGTGTGTGTGTGTGTGTGTGTGTGTGTGTGTGTGTGAGTGTGTGTGTGTGTGTGTGTGTGTGTGTGTGTGTGTGCTGGTGTTGGGGGGTTGGGTGTGTGTGTGTGTGTGTGTGTGTGTGTGTGTGTGTGAGTGTGTGTGTGTGTGCTGGTGTTTGGGGGGGGGGGGTGTTACTCTGGAGGCCCAAGAGTTTAATCAGTCTCCCCCCTCTGCGGCTGGCGTAATCTCCCCCCTCTGACAGCGAAGCCCTTGGAGACGGCCCTTGGAGACGGCCCCGGCGCCGCGCAGATCAAGCCAGCTCTGATCTGGAAAATTGCCCCATTATTACATCATCAAGGGAGGAGCGGCCAATGAGAAGCCTGGCTGGCTGAAGTTTAGGCTGGCACAACGCCCGCCTTCACCCACTTCAAGACCCACGCTAATCGTGGTGAGAGTTCGGAGTGAGATTCTTGAGGGTGGCCAATGCAGTGGAGTGTTCCGTAGAGATCTGGTCACCGTGGAGAAGTTGTTGTTGCCGTGGAGAACTTGTTGCTGGCCCCCGGCTCCCTGAGCGGTGGTCGGATCGAACCGATTACGATCATGCAGTTTTACCGGTCTTGACACTGATAACAGGGCATACGCTTTCACCTACACACACTCATACACACATACGTACCTGTGAACACTCTCACACACACACACACACACACACACACACACATGTATGCACACACACACACACAGAGACACACACACACACACATGTATGCACACACACACACACACACACACACACACACACACACACACACACACACGCATGGGCATCTGCACACACAATCACATGCATATTCAATCCCTCACACATGAGCACATATTCACATTCTCTCTCTTTCTTTTTCTCTCTCTCTCTCTCTCTCACACACACATACACACACACACACAGACACGTATGCGCACACACACACACACACACACACACACACACACACACGCAAGCTCACACAATATATTCAGTCCCGTCTATCCTCCTGATGCAGTATGAGAGAAGTGTGAGAGTGCGCTAGTGCTCCAAAGTCAAAAAGGAAAAGGGAGTGGGAGAATGAGAGAGAGAGAAAGAGAGAGAGGGAGAGGGAGAGGGAGAGAGAGAGAGAGGGAGAGAGAGAGAGAGAGGGAGTGGGAGAATGCAATCTACTGTGCCAAATTGATGCCCCCTCCCTTCCTCCCTGCCTCCCCCACCGCCCAAACTCTCCCTCCCTCCCAACACCCTCTAGTGACTTGCCATGAAGCAGATGGCGGTGGAATATGAGGACGGCGGTGCTGCTGACAAATGCGTAACCGGCGCGTGGATGTTGGATGTCAGAGGAGTCGGTGCTGAGGCTGTGTGGGAGGTGGCGCATGGCTGCCAGAAACGTCAGATGGCCGGTCATCTCCTCCGCCCGTCCAGATATGTTTACAGGGACGGGAGCTCGTCAATTTCCTCACACACACACACACTCACACTCACGCACATTTATGTACCCACACACAGACATACTCACACCACACACACACACACACACAAAGATATAAAGACACGCACTCAAACCAACACCCTTAAACCGTGAATACACACACACACACAGACACACACGGACACACACAGACACTTGTGCTGGCAACATCACATGCACTGGCATCGTATCTCTTGGTGCCAACAGTGGACAGCTGGCACGTCCGTCAAGTCTCCCCGCTCTCATTTTTTTTCTTTTCTCCGATTATACGCCAGCAGATGAGGGAGAAGTAAACCAAATCAAAGCTGATGCTGCCAAAGGAGAGAGAGAAAAAGTCAACAACTCAAAATAAACAAGCAACAAGCTTGTGCACCAAAGCAGAGAGTCTGATAGCGGACAGTTGGATGGATCACACGCCAAGGCTGGGATGGTGAACCATGAAGACAGATCAGAGGTTTGAGGGGGACGACGGCGTCACCTTCACACAGCTATTCGTTTGGTATTTTTTTATATGAAGTTCTCAAAAGTGGATTACATTTATGTGCTCGAATGAACAGATTTAAGTTGAGTCTCACACACACACACACACACACAAAAAGTCACACACACACACACACACCTGAGGATCAGTGATGTCTGGTATCATCATCATTGCACATATGGCAGGTGATGGTTGTGTGGACCTGGGCTGAATCTGTGCTAGATCTGTGGCAGCATCTACCTGGACTCCCATTAGGTTTACTGGCCAACCATGTTCAACCCTCATTTTTTAAATAATATTAATTATAATAATAATATTATATTAGCTTACAAATCATACCTTTAGCAACCTACTATTTAATAAACACAAATACAAACACTTGTGTAATTATACTCCATTCTCAAACAAATGCTGTAATGTACTGCGTGTCACAAATGCAATCACTGTCATTTATATCGCCGACTCAAGCCTTAAGTATAGTGGTCCCTAATTGGCTAATCTCACACACCATTTTACCCTGCTGGTGGCTGTATGAAGCCATAAACGAGGAGACGAAGACAAGAGATTTCTCCCAAGAACAATGTGAAGAGTTTCGACTGGATTGGTGCCAGGGAATCGTTTCGTTTTTGGAAAAGCCTGGGCAAAGTTAAACACCGCATAAATAACTTTCAGAGGTTATTGTCTAATTAGGTTTCATTACGGTAATTAGCGTCGTCGAGGACACGAGGGGTCACAGGCAGAGAGTTCCAGCTGAAATGGCGGCCCATCACTCTGGGCTGTTAAGGCTTAAGGAGACCATTATTCCGCTCAGCGCTCGTCAAGCATTCATAAGGAGGCGGCTGGCCCAGCCCGGCAAACACATTAGAACCGGCTCCAGAAATGGGTGGTGATTAGAGGCACGGCGAGAAGCAGTACGTTTAGAGATGGGTCTCGAATACACACTACCTTTCACCCGAAGCACACACAGCGGAGAGTCAAGGTCCGACACAACGGGTCAGTTTCAGTGGTTGGACCAGGGTAACAGACAGTGTTCCTGAGATAGGAACAGTCGGGGGGGGGGGGGGGGGGGGGGGGGGGGGTGTGGCTATGAAGGTGCTTACTACGTTCAAATTGATATGTTTAGCAAAATGCTTTGATCAAGTGGAAATAACAGTACACATTTTGTACACAATACAGACTTTCAGACTTTGAATGATTTCCAGTAGTTTTATTTTAGAGCTCTATGGTAATGTCGCCCATGACGTTGCTGTTGTAAGCACCACGTGAGCTACAAGAGCACCAGAAACTGAATAGGGGTTCAGTATTTGGAGAATGGAGAATTAAACCTGATCAAAAGAGTTTTGTTGACGCTAGCATCGACACTGGTCAGAGATGTCAGAGGTCAGCTCGCTCAGGCTTTCACCAGCAGGTTGTCCCGTGTGGATGCTCTCAAGAGGAAGAGGCGAGAGGGCGGGGGGTAGAAAAAGCACAGGTTTATACCTGGATTGGTTTGGGTGGCCTGTTTGTGTGGGAGTTTTATTCTTCCATCATCATGATGTGCTGAAGCACTCAATCAAAGTTTTTTTTAGGTGTGTGTGGTGTGTGTGTGTGTGTGTGTGTGTGTGTGTGTGTGTGTGTGTGTGTGTGTGTGTGTGTGTGTGTTCTATTTCACATCAGTGCCATCCATTTTTGCTTCCTTTCTCCCTTTGACAGAAACACATTCTTAGGTAAAAATCGATATGATATTCCCCTGAAATTGAAAATGGAAAACCCAAAGCTTCCTATTTCCATCAAATTTGTCTATGATCACAGTCACTGACTTCACTGAACCTATTCTCCGTGTTGCAGGTCTGACTATAACAGTCAAACACATAAAACTGTGCTCCCTGAAGATAACTATTTTCTCATTTTTGTCAACACATTTCTATCATTACTTGATTGATCATTACATACATCCTTCATGTACATACTTCATACATCACTACTTATGCACTTAACCCAAATGCTATGTATTTGGATATGCCCATGCCTAAGGAAATAACTTCAAAATCTTTATCTTAGTTATTTAAGACTACCTAAGACATACATAACAATAATAGACCAGCTGGATCAGTGTTTAAGTCATTAAACGTATTGCTCATTGAACTATATGTATAACTGTGTTGTGGTGCAGTGATTAAAATAAAAGCGTCTGCTAACTTTACCCGACCTTTATATATACATCTGTGATATGGTTGTGTATGGCATGCTTAGGGCTGTGGTGTGTGGGCTGTGGTACCTCGTTCAGTGTCCATGTTACCATGGTGTTGGTCAGAACACAGGGCCTATAATATAGTTGTACATTCCTCTGGTATCTCCCAGGTGAAACACAATAAACAACATATATATATATATATATATATATATATATATATATATATATATATATATATATATATGTATATATATATATATATATGTCCATAAGGAGATATATTGTTTATTCAAGACCTACAATAACTGAGATCTTCCTTGGAAGCCATTGCCTTGGAAAGGATACATCACCATATCAAAGAGCGATACAGTCAAATCCTTCTGCACCCCTACTATTAGCTTCAGTATTTACTGTGGTCAAATAATATGGTCATCTAGTCATGTCCTATCATGTGAGTTTGCCATCATCAATTCCAATGGTAAATGTATGTGAAATTTGTACTTTAAATCACTTGACGCAGCTGAGGCTTGTGCTTATATTCTTGATGACTTGAACAGGTGATAATTATACATGAGGTAAACTTAATAAGTGAGCTAAAATTAATTTCACGTAAGCCTCGAGGGAAATGTTCATCCAGATTAAAAAACACCCGCTGATCGCTGCGTGTAGGTGTGCTTTCGTGTATTGCTTGGAGCATCTGTAAATGAGGAGAGAGGATGGGATTGCCAGATGAAACACAAAAACGTCTCGGTTACTTACGTAACCTCGGTTCCTTAAGCAGGAACCAGATATAACAGTATGGTACATGACGTCAGTCATGGGGTACAAATCGAAGCATTTATCTATTCACGCCTGAAAGGCCGCGAGATCTGTCATCGCGCGCTCCTGGGCCCGCCCCTCTGACTGTCTGAACGCTCTAGTGCGCTCTGCGTAACAGCGGAGAGCGCGCACTGGACAGAGCTTATTCAAACGTTCCTCCTCTGCCGACGCAAAAAGAGGAGGCGAGAAAACACCTGATTGCAGAATGGGGTTACCACCACTTTAGGTGTGTAAGCAGCATTAGGTCGCATAACCACTCTGTCACCAGCGATCGAAAACTGAAGGCACGATGGACTGACTGACAGGGCTTGCATGTCACCAACGCGTTTTGCTGACGTTAACGCCAGCAGCAGTGCGGTCTTTAAAGAGACAAACTTTATGTCCACTGTCTCCAGGGGCTCGAACAGAGGCCCTGTGAGAGCACGTAACACCACTAGCAGATCCCAAGAGGGTATGAGGTGTCTCTCTGGCACCCTGAGCCGTCTCACCCCCGCCATAAAGCGTGACGCTAGCGGGTGACTGCCAGGAGAACTGCCATTAATGCCTGCGTGGCAGGCTGAAATGGCAGCCATGTACACTTTGAGAGTAGAAGCCGCCTTCCCCTCATCAAACAACTGCTGTAGGAATGGCTGTAGGAAAGGCTGCTGCACTGACATATTGACTAGATCTGCCGCCCACGGCTGATTGGGCCAGTGGGGGGCTATCAATATCAATTCCCTGCCCTCGTCCGCAATCCTGCACAGCACCTGCTGGAGGAGCGGGATCGGGGGAAAAGCATATAGGGGTAGAGCTGGCCACTGGTGGCCCAGCGCGTCTATGCCTAGTGGGGGATCGTCGCCCCCTAGCGAGAACCAGAGCGGGCAGCAGGTGTTCTGCCTGTTCGCGAACAGGTCCACCTGTGCCTTGAAAAAATGCACCCAGATCTGACCTATCACTTGTGGGTGAAGGCACCAGTCTGCTGCTCGAGGATAGCCCCTCGATAACAGGTCCACACCGTAGTTGAGGTGACCTGGTATATGAACTGCCCTGAGGGACAGGACGTGCCTCGCTGCCCACAGGAGCAGGCGAGTCGCCCAATGGTGTAGTGACGGGGAGCGCACTCCGCCCTGGCGATTTATATACGCCAAGGTCGCAGTGTTTTCCGTCCTCACTAGTACATGCTGACCACTCAGCCTGGGCAGAAAGTGTTGTAGAGCTAGGACTACTGTTCACAGCTCTAACACATTTATGTGAGTGGGGGATCGGCCTCTGTCGCAGACCAGAGACCGTTCACGCCTCTCCCTTCGCAGACAGCTCCCCAGCCTTTGGTGGAAGCGTCTGTGGTCACCACCACGCGACGCGACACTATGCCCATAGTGCCCGACGCGGCGAGAAACCAGGGGGTTCTCCAGATCGCCAGGGCTTTCCTGCATCTGGAGGACACCACTACTCTGCGATGCCTGTCTGTGACTGCGTTGAGCTTCATAGACAGGTACCATATTTGGAATGGCCGCATACGCAACATCCCCAACGGGAGCGCTATAGCGGCCGACGCCATCATTCCTAACAGGCGTTGTCAGTACAGCGACGAGACTGACTGTCCCAGTCGGAACTGGCGCACGCATGCTTTGATGGCATTTATCCGTTCTTGAGACAGCCTGACCTCCATGGAGGTGGAGTCTAAAATCATACCTAGAAAATGCGTAACTTGCCTGGGGCAGAGAACGCTTTTTTCCCTGTTTATTACAAAGCCCAGTCGATACAGGTGCGCCACCACTAGATGGCCGTCCTGCACTGCTGCAGCCTCTGAATGAGAAGCAATTACCCAGTCGTCCAAATAATTGTAAACGCGTAAGCCGCGTAGACGTAATGGGGCGATGGCTGCCTCTACGCACTTTGTAAATACCCTCGGCGCTAGGGACAGGCCGAATGGGAGTGCGTTGAATTGGTACGCTATTCCTCTGAACGCAAACCTCAGATATCTCCGATGTCTGTGGTGGATCGGAATGTGGAAATAAGCGTCTTTTAAGTCTATCGTGATAAACCAATCGTTTGGCCTTATAAACTGCACAAGCCTGCGTGGGGTCAACATTCTGAACCGCAGCGGCATGAGTGCTTTGTTTAACACACGTAGATCTAATATTGGCCGATAATTCCTGTTTCTTTTGGGTACGAGGAAGTAACGGCTGTAGAAGCCTGCATTTTCCTCCTCGGGAGGAACTATGCTTATTGCCCCCTTTCTGAGCAGGGAGACTATCTCTTCCCGGAGGAAGTGAAACTGTTCTCGCTGCACCACAGACTGTATCACTCCGCTGAATGGCGGAGGGGAACGGGCGATTTGCAGCACGTAACCCTTTGTGATCGTCTTTAGCACCCATGGTGACACTGCGCATGCGTGCCAACTCGCCACACAACCAGGGAGGTTGTGCTTTGAGTTGAATTTGTCGGGGACTAACCCGCTCATGGTCAATGAGTCTAAGCCTAGATCTACACCCACTCCGCCTAGGGAGGAAGACGAGATCTGGGGCTGCCCCCTCATGTTTTTGAAAATAATTTGGGGGTGCGATTGCACTGTGTGCATTGCGGGGGGAGTCGCACAAGCATGCCTGGGCACTGCGCCATCTGGGACAGGAGTTAGGACATATGATTGTGGTGCTTGTGAGAACCTGCTTACCGTGCTGGACATGATTTCCACCTGTGAGCGACGGGCTGATTTCTGTGGAGGTGGTGTGGGCTCCACCGCTCCCCCCTGTGTGACGAGTGGCTGACTGTCACGATCAGGAAGCCTGAGGTCTCCCTCTGCCTCGCCCGCGGCGAGGGGAGTGCTGCCGCGGAGCCTGGGCAGGGCGCGCAGCTGGTTGCTGTGCTGCAGGCTGCGCTGGAGGGCGGAAGGGGTGTCTCTGCCAGCCTCGCCCGGTGGACACCTTTGCTGGAGGCGCTGGCGAGCGGAACCCGCTTCTCTTCTGGCCCGGTGCGGGTGTGTCCTGAGGAGGACGTCTCACCCGTGCCACTAGAGCGAGGCATCCAAGCCTGGAATACCTCTCTGCTCTTCTGCTGTTCTTCGAACTTGGCAGCCATTGTGACCACTGCCTCCCCGAAGGCACCCTGGACAGAGACCGGGGCGTCGAGGAGTGGTGCTTTTTCTCTGTCTGACAGCTTAGCCAGTGATAGCCACAGAGACCTCTGGGTAAAAGGAGGAAAAGAGAGGTAGCCCCTCTCCTTAGCCATGTGGAGCTGCATGTAGGGCGCAAACCCCGGCACCGGGGCTCGGCCCGAGTAGGGTATCGCCCATGTCGCCTGCAGTTCCTCGTGCACCTCCTCGAAAAAGGGGATGCAGCTGGGAACTGACGCGGCGGAGCCAGCATAAAACTCCCCGTCCAGCATCGAGGACCGCACGCTGGGAGGGGGAGGGAGAGGGAGCCCGAGGCAGCTGGCTGCTCTCAGCGCAACCTCGTGGAGTTGCTGGCCCAGGAGCCGAGACGAGGTAGGAGGTGTCTACACCCGCATCCTAACGTCTCGGCTCGTCTGCATTACCTCCACGATTGAGCTGTGCTCATCGGAGAAGTCTAGCAGACTATCATCATCCAGGCTGATGTCCAGCTCGAGTTCAGGCTGGACACCGCTTGGCTGAAGCTCCTCAGCCTCGCTGCCCGCAGCCCCAGGGCTGACAGGCGGCGGAGACGGGGAGAGACCCGGGAGCGGAGCTGCAGCTGCAAGGCGATTGCTCACACTCACCAAGTCTAAGGCTGAAGACGCACTCATTCCTACGGGGGCGACAGCCCCGGATGGAACCAGTGCAGTCTCCTCGGCGTCCTTGCGCTTCCAGAACGCAAGGCGCCTGGTAGCCTTAGCTAGCGGGATGCTAGCACAGATGGAACAGACAGGGGCTTTGCCCGAAAGCGCACCCTCTGCGTGGTCCCTGCCTAGGCAGGTCACGCACCGACGGTGGCGGTCGCCCTTGGGACGGACGTGACCGCAGTCAGGGTAGTGTCTGGCCATCTTTTTTCAATCTGAAAATAGAGAAGAATGTTAAAACACAAGCACACTATCTGCAACGAACACGTTGTAAGCAAGCTAGCAGGCTAGTCAGAAACTTAGCCAGCCAGGCAGCCAGGATAGCAGCCACTACTTTCAAAACTATGTTGAGCCAATTAATTTTGTAGCACCCTGAGCTAGTGAGGGTTAAGGAACCCAGATAACTCACCAACCCGTAGAGAGCGAAAAGCACACAAAACTCTTTTGACTGTGGTAGAGCATTTGAGATATGCTCGGAGATGTTCACTCCGTCTTGCGAAGTTTCAAAAGAGGCAGTTCTGAGGGCGCGTAATAAGATTATAGGACTCCTGAGGGGCGGGCCCAGGAGCGCGCGCTGACAGATCTCGCGGCCTTTCAGGCGTGAATAGATAAATGCTTCGATTTGTACCCCATGACTGACGTCATGTACCATACTGTTACATCGCAGTGAACTGCGATAAGGAACCAGCCCAGCAGGCCAGTAACCAGTGTTATTATGAAAGGGAAGTGGGTAGTAGAGTGGTGGTTCCTGCCCTAGTCATTAGGCTAATTCTGGCATTCTGTAAATCAGGCCCCCATGGGTGTCATTTCGGTCTGATAAGTGCTGGGGGTCAGAGGTGAGATTTTACATAATCGTACCTGTAACTGGCCTACTGCATTGCCTGCCTCTGCTATTGTGATGAGCGTAGCCCGAAGAAAGACGCAACAAATGTCAAAGGTTATTCGGATTGTGTAAGACTTTAAAACTAAAATGATGAAATATGCTAAAACAAGTGGGATGTACAGTATCTCTGTCAATTAGCCCGACAGCAGATACAGAACCGTGCTGAGAGAAAACCCTCATTTCCAAACCTATACGAGATGTGCTAGCAACTGATTAGATGCCTAGGGATTTGAAGTGTAATTACTAGCACCTCCAGTGGGAGCAGATTCAAGCCCAGTGTGGGACTGTGCACGTTAATAAAATATCGCATAGCAAGCACCTGTGCATATTTTGCCAAGTTCTGGTCGAGAATATGTCTGATAAGAAGTTGCAAATGACACTAACCTTGTCAGCCCTTGGTCTTTTGGTTGTGGAAGAAGAAAAGAAGAAGTGGATGCGAAAAATAAGGAGAAAATGCATTCAATTGGTTGAAATCATGGATACTACAGTATACTGGAGACAGGCTCGATTGGGCTTTCCCTAGCCTGTGTCGAGAGCTGGAGCTTAACAAAACCTCCGATTTGAAAGATTTTACGCAGCTCTCTCCTGTTCATCCAATCAAAGTGATCTCTCTCTGCCACTGGCTCAACATGCTGCATGCAACAAATATGTTGGCTGACCTAATTAATTATCATCCTTCATACTCTAAGACTGTATTTTACCACTAGATAATGCTCTTATTACTTATTATTCATGCAGCAGTGCTTAATATGAAAACTATGAAAAAGTATAGTTGCATGAATGAATATATTGATTCTACAGCTATCTTAAAGTAAACTATCAACACATAAGGAAAAGATCCAACAATGTCCAACCCACAGAAAAGCAATAGAACCTAACAAGAGAACAATGAACCTAACCTACTTAACCTACAGCAAGTATGGCTTTAGGCTATATGCAGTTCATAGAACATTCTTAAACCTACACGCCCCTTCAGCCCCCTCACTTCACCCTGAACCTCACTAATAATCAAACCATGGATGGGTCTGTTTCACTGTCAGTGAGATTTTATTTTCGGTTGTCAAATGTGGTGGGGATGAAATTAGTGATCGCAAATAGTTGTAAATGACGCCTGTAATTGTCACTAATGAAAGGGGATTGGTGAGAGCATTCACTGCAGTTTCAATCAGTGAACATAAATATGCACCATCACAAAGACCCCTCACTGAGGATGGAAGCATGGCAACCCTGTGAAAGCAGAGAGAAGACCATCAACAGCTCCTCTGGAGACTGACTTTTCTTTTCGTTAAATGCATTTAATTAAAAATGTTCTTGTAAAAAAAAGCCCTAGTAGTAATGAAATAAAAACCGTTGAAACAGTTAAGGAAACTCTAATGAGGACTTACACATTCAGTGAACAGAGGTGTAACCAAACCCATATGTGGAATTGATCACTTGGGTGAGAGAGAGGGGGGGGGGGTTGGGGGGGTGGCCAGTGATCACACATGAACAGGCAGGTCTTCTGTCTCACAGGGTGGTAGGTACTTAGCGAGGAGTGTCGTGGACCTTTCGAATCAATACTGAACCTACGGCCGAGTGTCAGTGACAGGGGGGAAAGCCATGGGTGTGATTAGCACTGGGAGTGAGCCAGATGAATTGGCTTGGTAAGAGGTACTGAAGAGGTACTGATTTTAAAAGAAAACAAATTCAGCTCTGACAACACAAATGCAGACAAGGCTAACATGGCAGTTAGAACATTAACAGCTGGTTAGAGTGTGCTCTAGTTTTGAGGTCATTCTGATTATCAGTTGCTGGACTATTACATTTCTTTAATTGAATTTTCATTTAATTGAATTTGGGGGCAAATAGTGCATGTAGCACTAAGTACATATGACTGTACCTTTAAGCACATTAAAGTATAGAGAGCTACAAAGAGAGAGAGCACAATTATGCCCAGTATTTACATCCAGCTAGGTTTCATTAGGGATGCAGCAACTTAGGGTTTTCTAAGGATAGAGTATCATCGTACTGTTGCACTATACAATGTGACAAGAACTGTGTTAAAAAAAACGGTGTTAGCCTCTTGTGCATTTTCTTTCTGTTGGAAAATGTATGGGCCTCCTTTGACTGTCCATTGATCCAGCGCTCAGATCAGAGGTGACAGCACGTCGTCTTGAAAGCAGCAATGAGAATTTGATGTGCCACAAACTGATAAGTACTGACCTGCCTGCCAATACTCCTCACTCCGCTGGCAATGACAAATTGGGTTTGTGCTACGCTCGTTCCCCAGTGGACATCTCTTCATTTCAGCAGAGGGACACCCTCAGTCCAAAATTAGGTTTTTAAACTTTGCTCAGTATTTCCAATGGCTTTCCTGTGGAGCCAAACAACCATTTTGTTTTCCTGAATATGGATTCCTCCTGAACCAACACTTTGACCTTTGTGTCTGTGTGCAGGTCTTGTAGCAGAAGTTCAGTTTTGTAAGTGCTGGTCTATTGAGTCATATGAAACGAACCCTTCCCCTCACAGCCGCATACTCGTCATATTCACTATTGCTATATGCTACTGAGTAAATAATACTAAGTAAGTAATTACTAAGTAATCATTGTCGTTCTATACATTGGCCTTATATCTGTGTTGCAATGTAAACCTGACGGTGTGAGATGGATCACACTACATAAAATTAAAAAAAGCACATTTTTGAGTAAAAGTATGACAGATTAAATGTAACTGAGGTGTGCTGTTAACAAATACGCAGCTTATTGATTCAAAAGTAGTGAACATTCTACTGATGGAAGGGGAAAAAAGTTGTTGTCATTCTTTCTCCATGGCAACCCATCTATTGTCGTTTTTCCAAAGCTCAGCAGCCAGTGAGTGGTCTGAGTGCCCATGACTGAAGGCTCAGTTTTTCCCCGGGTCTGCCTTCACCTCACTGCAATGATTGCATCAACACAATGATGAACACAACTGACAACAAACACAATAAACAGGCGTGTGCCCTTGGAAATAAAAGGGACTGTTAAGAAGAACTGACTGATAGTTTTTGGTTTGAATGAATGAATGAATCAAGTTCGCGGACGACACCACCCTCATTGGGCTCATCTCTGGTGGTGATGAGTCTGCCTACAGGTGGGAGATTGACCATCTGGTGACCTGGTGTGGACAGAACAATCTGGAGCTCAACGCTCTGAAAACAGTGGAGATGGTTGTCGATTTCAGGAAGAACCCAGCCCCTCCCAACCCCATCACCCTGAGTGACGCCCCAGTTGACAGTGTGGAGTCTATCCGCTTCCTGGGCACCATCATCTCCCAGGACCTCAAGTGGGAGCTAAACATCATCTCCCTCACCAAAAAGGCACATCAGAGGATGTACTTCCTGCGGCAGCTGAAGAAATTCAACCTGCCAAAGGCAATGATGGTGAACTTTTACACCTCCATCATTGAGTCCATCCTCACCTCCTCCATCACCATCTGGTACGCTGCTGCCACTGCCAAAGACAAAAGCAGACTGCAGTGTGTCATTCGTTCTGCGGAGAAGGTGATTGGCTGCAATTTGCCATCTCTCCAGGATTTGTATGCATCCAGGACCCTGAGGCGTGCAGGGAAGATTATGGCTGATCCCTCCCACCCTGGACACAAACTCCTTGTGCCACTCCCCTCCGGCAGAAGGCTGCGGTCCATCAGGACCAAAACCTCACGCCACCTGAGCAGCTTCTTCCCGTCTGCGGTTGGCCTCATCAACAAGGCCCGGGACCCCCGCCCCCCAACACGGACTCTAATCCCTTTTTTGCACACTCCTGCTGTAACTTAATATGTGTATTGTTTATTGTTTATTGTGTATGTTTATTGTTTGCACCAACGTACCACAAAAAATTCCTCGTAGGTAAAAACCTACTTGGCAGTAAAAACCTTTCTGATTCTGATTCTGATTCTGATATGGATTGGCACCATAGTCTATTTATGACCTCTATTTGTGACCCTCACATTCAAAACCTCTTAGATTTTCAATGAACACAAAACACAATCTTACTTTAAGATCAAGTGACCCTGAAGTAGCGTTTAAACATATATATAAATATATATTTAAAAGCTTTTTTTTTTATCTTTCAAAGGTAACTTTCTGTGGTCTTGATCTTAAAGTAGAATACTATATATTCATACATTTGATCTTTCTCATAGATTCCATGTGTCGTGTGTCCTTGCTTTGGCAATATTATTGTGTTTGTGTTTGTGTTTGTGTCCTGTTCACATATTATTGTGTTTGTGTTTGTGTCCTCGCTTTGGCCATGTCATTGTGTTATTGTCCTTGTCCTTGTGTTTGTGTTTGTGTTTGTGTTTGCGTTTGCGTTTGTGTCCTGCTCACATATTTTGTCACACAGGAGATCAGACACAGCGGTGTGACATCTCACTGTTTGTCCTGACACTGGGTCATCATGTCATGTCATGCATGTAGTATCCTGTTGTGCATTTTTATTGCTTTGAAAACCCCCGACAGCAGTCACAACATGTCCCCTCGGTGAACTCAGACATTGCCAAACCTATTCCAAGGAGCGTTTTAAAAAGAGCTACAATGGGCATATGAAAGTACCCTACACAAGAAAAAAAAATGTCAATCGTCACAGAAGAGTATTGTGATTGCTGAGTTTATGCAAATAATGATATTTTATACTTCAGACAGGGTATCACAGGTGTTTTGTTTTCAACTGTCTTTGATGGTCACATTGTGTGTGTATATATATATATATATATATATGTGTGTATGTATGTATGGATGTATGTCTGTATGTATATTACAGAAAAGTAGGAAAAAATGCCTTAAAAGAAAGGGTTCCCTGCATGCACAACCTACATTTCCTATTCAAAGTCAGGTAGTTCTTTTGGGGACATACATATATTTGCTCTTCAAACTCAGGCAACATCTTAAAGATCCTCAGCCTGACACATAGCTGGTGGTTACAACATGTCCTTTGAAGTAAACTATGTATAAAAAGTAGCTGTTTTGCAAACAAAAGGGTATGTGAGACTCTCTCAGAGGATTAGCCTTTTTTGTTTCTTTTTATTTATTTGTTTATTTCCATGTGCATAAGGATTGTCACGTTATATGCACACACACACACACACCAGAAAAATCTCAATTATTTCAATACTCTTGTGAAGTTTCTTTAATGTGCCGTTCCAAAAAGGCCGCATCTCTGTCTGTGTCTCCAAAGACCACAAGCAGTTGCCAATGGGCATCTTTTAAATCAATGATGGGTATATTGTGTCATTGTCCCTGCGGTGTTCAGAGTAGTATTTTATTTTTAGAGATCGCGGTTATCTGTGTGATTAAGTGGCGTGATGCTCTGAGAGTCTGTCTTGAAGGATCAGCAGTGATCCTTTTCATGAACACAGAGACGTTGGAGGAGGATAGATCACTGAAGCTCCCTGTGAGTTATTAGTTATAATTAGACACACACTTTCCCCAGATTCTACTTTTTCAGTGATTACAGTTTATAGGACTGTATGCCTGTCATGATAATACATCACTATTACATAAAGTGCTGTACAGTATAAGCGCATTGTGTCACCTCTGGGTATGAAATGTGCCGTATTAATCAAGTTTGATTTGATTTGATTTGATTTGATAAAATATGTAGGAATATAATACATTTTGGCATAGAGATGGTACGTTGGCAAAAGTGGTATAAAAAGGATTCAGTAATATGACATATTACTTAATAATGAATGTGTGTAGTTATTGTTATTGACCTAAATGTAGTTGTATAGTTATCATTTCGGTATTTAGTGGACATATATATAATATGAAATATGTATAGATTCATGAGGGACCATGCTCACTGGCATGTAGGACTATTAAACGTGTTTGATGTGTTTTCATACTGTATGCACCATAGGTTATTTGATGCAAACTTGTTGTGTGCAGCTGGGAAATAAGACTCACTGCATTATGTATGCTGTTGTGTGGTGATGTGTGCCACTAAGACGCTGGCATTTCTCCTCCAGCAAATAGCTTTTAATGCGCAGTTACAGTGTACATTTGAATGCAAATCCGTTCTGCTGCTTTTGAGACGCTTTCCTGAAAGTTTCCTTGAAGCCCTTCAATGGCAGCGACGCAGAGCAATCAGTTGAGCAACTGGAAATGATTAGCAGAGCACAGAACGAGGTTAAGAGATCCTTCTTTTTGTATTCTGCATAATACAAAATAGCCTTATTCAGCGACAGATGCTGTTCAGACTTAGTAACCTTCACTCTTAACATCTCCTAACAGTTTCCTCCAGCGAGTAACACATTTTGAAGGCATCAGGAAAACAAATGAATTTGAATTTGAAAAATGTTCTTTAACCAATTAAATACTTTTCTCATTATCCTAGGATGGGTTGGCTGAAAACAATGCACAGGTTATTTGTAATAGAGAGAATAACTCATGTTTAAAGATACAATATATGATGCAAAGATCATTTGTATCCCTCAGCTCAGAAGAATATATTAGTGCATGTTCTGCATGTGCCTAAAGGTTACTCACAGAACCAACGGAGCAAAATGACACTTTCAATCTTCCTTAACGAGCTTTACAACGCTACTTCATCCATTCTATTACCACTGAGGCAAAGGTTTATAACACATTTATTAATGGTTAATAGATGCAGGGCCTTGAAAGGGTGTAAACAAATAACATCATTATGGCTTCACGTCGCCATATCTTGGCCAACACACCGTGTTAGATGTGTCAATGTAGTTCTCTTGATGCTCCATCACTGTGAACTCATTAAAATACAACCCCGGTTTCCTCTGACAAAAGAGGCTAGAATTCCCCCTCAAATCCCCAAAGCCACCAACTGGAAGAAACACACAAACAATCTTTAATGTGTATTTGGTCCATCAGGGAAAGAAAAATCCCCAGTATTTTGTAGTCCTCCATTTCATATCCTTCAATGGAGAAACAGTGCTAAGGATGGAGGCATAGCGTATGGGCTTGTGTGTTTTGCGAGCTAAGCACTGCTCGGCGTGAGCTGCCTTTGTGTAGCCATAACAACCCATCATTCTTTGTGTAGCCATAACAACCTATCATTCTGCATATCCAGTCTTTCACACTGAGGCAAACCCCCCCACTTGATACTTCCAAAATGTAATTCTATCTGGGCTTAACTGTATCTCAGCAGTGACAGATATCTCACCTCTCCCCGGCTGGCTCTCTCCCCCCCCAAAAAAAAATACAAGGCAGATTTCACATCGCATTGCTCCAGTCCATCACCTTGTGTTATTGGGTCTTGGGCTGTTCAAGACCAACAGATTATCTGAAAATCCAATTACGAAGACACACACTGTGGCTCACCCCCCCCCCCCCCATCCACAGATGCTGCCTAAGCCTGGATACGATTGGATGGAATCCGTGTGGAGGGTCGCAGGACGAGCCAATCTGGTGTCTCTCTGGTGTCAATCAGATGGCGAGAGCAGTATGACAGCCTGCACTGTGGACAAGATCTTATCTCCGCATGGGGTTGCATTTGAATGCGGAGATAACGTCTGCGTTACTGAAATTAAAGCCTGGTCATAATTTTCTGCAATCAATGCCTGGGGTGTGGACACGGTTATCGGTTATCGCGCTGCGTGGCAGAGTCCGACAGCATTTGTCAATAGGGCAGAGATGGGTGGAAATATTCTATAACGTAATGGGTCTCGGTGTGAGGCCTTGGGTTACTGTGTTGAATGGAGATTTCATATTCATATTTCCATTTTTATTCCCTCAAAATTGAGAAAGGTCAACTCGGCTAAAGGAATGGCAGGACCCATCTTGTTACTTCATCACATTGTTATTAAAATTGTCAAATGTTTCTTTTCGAGGGTAAAATCAGTTATATACCAGTGCTGAATTCTTGGTAACTGTTAACACTTTGTTGGATGTGTGTATACATTGGAGGTGTACAGAGATGCCATTATGAGTATCTGTATCAGTATCTATTCAACCAACAAAATGACCTTATCTGTATTCAGACAGAAGACCAGGGATTAGGTGTGGGTTATGCCGGAAGTCAAATCGGGCAAATGCTGTGTCGTCTAACCTAATATTCATTGGCAATGCAATTTGTGTGCCTTCAAAGCATAATATTGACGTATAATAATTATGAAATGTCACATCCTCATACTGTACTTTTCATTTCTTGCTTTTTTTTTTTTTTAACCAAGTTTTAATGAACTGTCTGAACCCCACCACTATGCCCCTTTAACAATCAGAACAATCAGGACATTGAACAATCAGAAACAAAAAAAAAAGTTTTAGAAATCGAAATATTCTGTTTAACATCGGAAATATAAACTATTTACAGTGAAGATATGAACAAAGATATCCTTCAGTTGAAGAGAATAATCTTAAATTCCAATGAAATGTAAATTACTATTTTACAAAAATAATTTTTCAGCATGTTACATTAATGTTACATTACATTAAACATCTTAAAATAATAACAAGCAACTTCGGGTAGAAAATATCTGGTCCTATAGCATTATTTGTGCTTTCCCGAATAATGTATTTAGATTCAGGTACATTCCTATTGTACCTCATTTATGAGTAAACATGCATATTTAATCAATACAATATTGAGAGCTTAAAAGAAAATATGAGCCAAAAAACCTATAGCCGCATACAAACATTTGCAGGCAGTACTGCTCTTAAATACCTATCCCACCACATCCTGCTACAAAAATGTGTTAGGATATGTGTACACACCCTTGAACGTACAAAGTAAAGCAATATCAAGAGCTTGAAAACAAATGTGAGACTCTCAAACATGCATGACACCTGTGCTTGCAGGCAGTACCGGTCCTAACTACCAGCCACACCACTATCTGCTGCTGAAACAAACAAACAAACAATATAAACAAAAAATGTTTTTCCTTGTTTTGGCACAATTGAAGGGCGTACTCAGCAGGGGGGGTCCTTTAACACAGGAAGAAAATATTTCTTGGTATTTCTTGTCATGGACAGAACTTGGGGAAAAGAAATACACTTGAGGCTGGCAGCAGCACAAGAAGCTGCAAGGGCAGACCAGCCGTCCTGTAAGCGCAGAGCCTTCTTATCGAAGCGTCCTTCAGAGAACTCTGCAGTATCTCTCTGCTCCTTGCGAGCCGTACGGTGCCTTCAGTGGTGCCTTTGGCCTTCAGGGTGGGGATGAATATAAGCCTGTCCTTTTAGAGTAAGATGAGCACTCATAGGAGTACGTGAAAACCCATATGAATGCCATGGACGAATGCACTGAAACAGACCAGCAAAAGGAGTACAGCACAATGGAGTGGGTTTTCATGGTTTTCACTTCCAAACACTTGATATAAAGGTGTCCACATTCTGCATGGTGCCTATTGAATTATTACAGTTACAGTTATGTACCAGTTCCAAAGGAGGTCATTGTGATATTGATGAGTTGCTGTGACAGCACCAACATAGGTGTTTTGGAAAACTGAAAAAATTACGGACATTTCTGAAAGGACTGTATTTGTGTGTTTATATATTCAGTGTATTGTAACCGGTTTCCTTAGAATTCTCTATAAAGTGCACTGTACTACTGTAGCTGCAAAAAGTTTCAGCCAAACAAAGACAGAATCGTTTTAGATTGATCACACTAGCGTTTAGATACTTATTGGTTAGCGTAACAAAGACAGGAGTGTTTTAGATTGATCACATTAGCGTGTAGATAATGTTTGAAAAAGGCTTCAGCCAAAGAAAGACAGTAGTGTTTGAGATTTATCACACTAGCGTGTAGATAATGTTTGAAAATGTCTAACCATATGAATAGCTGCGTTTGCCATTTGACACAAAAGTGGGATTTTGAAATGGGTTTATTGAGTTTTGAATGCAGTGTTTCATTTTGCAGGAGATTTGTGTTTTTTTTTTTTGCAGTTCATGTGTATAGTTTTGTGAATTGTGTGTAGAGCTTTGAAAAAGCGAGATCTAGTGTTTCAGCAAAATGTGTGTAAGCAGTTGTAAGAAACTGTACAATGGACATTAGGAAACCAAGAAGATATGTATTTGAACAGAGGCCCCATGGCTTTTGTTCCACTGCAGTCCAGTACTTGAGTCACAGCTCAGAGTCCTTCCCCTGTGAGACGTGACATTGATGTCCCATTAGATGACATCATTATGTTCCTTTGTGTTACAAAATGGCAAGGACCCACAGTTTCATCGTTGTCATGGAGATGGTATTGACTGAATGCTTTTCTAAAGTATGAATGAGGTGTAGTACTCTTTTCTCTACAGTTTATAATGAAAGCACAGTACAGCAGCACCACCATAATTATGTTAAATAGAGTATATAGCCCTTAACAGCTGCCCCTGGATATCTATCCATCACAACAAAAGAGGGGATCTTCAAAAGCACAACCTAGGTTGCATTTTTCATAAGCATTTCTGTGCAATAGCCATTGTTAAAAGACCATTTTGAACATCCTCTCGCTCTTTTGGTTGCCATGGTTGTGCCGCATCTTTTGGCACTTTAGTGAAATTCTGTTTTGCTCAAGCAAAGTTATCATCCACATGTATTTTCATATGAGAGATATGAGTGGAAGCTGAAATGTCAAATGAGTCATAGATTCATGAGTTATTTCCCCTTTTGAGTGAAAAAAAGCAAAATTGATTTCTTAACCGTTTATAATTTTGACACTTTTATCAATACCTTGTCCACTTCTTCACAACACTTAACTCGTTCTGCCATATCAGTAGACTGTGTGAACTAAACTGTGGATACTTTTGCATTGCTTTGACACAAAATCCATTCAATGACCAAAATTCCAAAATTCATGGATAACTGTCTCAATCAATGTTAACCACCAGCAAAACTCTGTACAACTACATTTTTGCAGACATTTAGATACTCAAAACAGTACGGTTCAAAACAATTAACTTTCAGTTCAAACCGGACAAAATTGTGTTCACTCTAGATGGAATTGTGTTGTATTTTGACAGACAAATAAAACACTTGTAATGAGACACTTGTAATGAGTATTCTGATTATTTTTGTGAGAAGATTGTTCTGTTATGTTTTTGTTTTGTTTATTTGCAGCCTTGTTACCATCTTTACAAAAGTGGTCATATTTGCATTGAAATTTGCATGTATGTAGGAAAAATATAAATGAAATCGCTGAAGAGGTTTTTCTACAGTTACTGCTGTATATGTAAGTCACGGGGTATCAATGAGACAAAGTGACCCCAAAATGCAAAAATATGCAAGGCAAACCAGCAGATTAAAACATTTGTTCTTGGTGTCATGATATCTGCTTGGCTTCAAATATTTATAGAGCATTGGGGGTTGTAGTGGTGGATAAGATATGCTAAAGATTTTTTTCTAAAGATTTACTGTCAATCAAGGGGAGATTGTTGCAGTAAATGTGAAGTTCATTACAATATTATTCCAATCCCGGAGGGACACCATGGATCAGCATTAGGGCTACAGTAGACTTGTAGTGGTAGCATGTTGTGTTGTTATTTCACTTACTGAACTTAAGAGCATCTACACAATTTTTGTTCTACTATACCACAGAAATAGTACCTCAGAGCCGTCATAAACCATTGCATCATTTCAGGTTTAATGTTTGGTATTACAACATGTACTGTAAATGTACTGTAAAGAGGTGTCACACTTTTTTCATTTTTTTTGCAGTTCTCCACTGGTGTGCCCAGCTGTGTGTTTGTAAAGCACACTGTGTGAAGAGGTTTGAAAAAAAGTGGACATGCTACTGAGACAAGTGTGGAAATCATTGTTAAAAAAAAGTGCCTGTTACCACGAGAGAACTATTTGAGAATGACCCTACTGTTTATTTGTGAAGAAATACATTTCTTGACTGTTTCACCCGATCAAGTAGATGAGAGAGAGCGCAGGAAAGTGCTGTCAGGTTAAGCATCTTTTGCCCCCCACTTCAAGAGAATGCACATTAAAGGAAGCGGCTCACTTTCCAAGGTGCCTTAGGTGAAGTGTGCACAAACAAGCGAAACGTTGGCCGAACCCCGCGGATGGCAATTACTTCCAGGCAACTTCACCAGAGCTGTCTTTTGAAAATCAACCTGCATGAACCAACAGGGGTGGTTGAACAATTAGGGGCTGAAAATATCAGGCTCGAAATATCGTCTTTCATCCTCTTTTTTTTTGGAGAATCTAATTAAGGAGAAAGCTGCACATCAAAGCCTTGGTACACGTTTCAATTAACCAGATGCTACCTATGAACAGGCAGCGAAGGGTAAGGGTCTGAGAGGGAAGAAAGCAGAGAAACGTTTTCTCTGGAAGTGAGAAGGTTTCCGTCTCCATTTCTACCTTTGTAGATAACAGATGAAAATTCAGTGTCCTTGAAAGGAGAAGCTTTTAAACATATCAGACACAAATGAAATCTGCAATAAAAACAGCCGTTAAGGAGAAAAACCTGAAATCTGATCAATCTCTTTGTGAGTGCCGTAACTATGGTCTGCTTCCACACATTTATTTTTTCCCAACACACTGCGCTCTGGTCATGTTAAAGTGCTACAAGTTCTGAGTTGTGGTGAACATAATAAGTTCACTTTCTGACTTTGTGAACTTTACTGAATCACAAATGAGAGATACTGACTTGCATAACCTAAGAGTATCTGCTCCGTGCCTTTCACCCAGATCAGCTGGGGGGGGGGGGGGGGGTTACTACCCTGACCCTGGTTTGGAGCAAGACCCTAAGAACATCTTCTCTGGAGATTGTTATTGTCTACTGAAAATAATTCTGTAACTCCTAATTGCTCTTAGCTTCTGTTAATTAATATGATCACAAAGAATCAGTCTTCTGTTGCTCTTTGTGATACATTGTTGCACTGCAGTGCATTGGGTTATGTAAATATATGGTATTTATGTGTGAATGAGTCACTATTTAGTGTCTGCTATGACATATGTATGAAATGGTTAGTTTGTAACTTCATGATGAAACGTTCAAGCAATGTCATGTGTGTGTTTTTTTAATAATAACATCATCCTTTGCGGATTTCTTTTTCATAATTTATGCTACAGCCTGTTTTGATTTTTTTTTATGTAGACAATGTACAATACGAAGGTATTTAATTTTTCCGAAATGTCTGCAGTTTGCCCCATGTCATTAGCTCCATCTCCATTAGTGCGAGCTGCACTGTAAGTATGAACACTGTGAGTATGAACACTCGGCTGAGATGACATGTGGGCCCAGTCTTACATCTGACTTTACAGCTTCATTGAGACTGAACAACTGGAGACGCACACAGGGCTTAATGAGGAGCTGTGCATGGCTGAGCGTCTGTGCAAATGGCACATCTGCCCGTTAGACCACATCCCTTTCGTTGCTCGTCCTGAGCTGAATTCAATTAAAAGTTAGCCGCAAATGATGACAACGAGAGGATGGACAGCTGCAAACCATTAACCTATGAAGGAATATCTGTATAGAGTATAGAGAGAGGCATGTAGTGCAGTGTAGCACTAGTTCTAGTCTCTTGCGTGCCTCGTGGCACATAAGGCCTCGCAGTGTAGCACTAGCTCACCAAAACAGGCATTAAGAGGGACAAAGCCGAGAGACAGCAGAGAGACTGTGCTTGAAAAAAGCCCCTTTGTGAAAGACACAACAGAAGTGAGCCGTACTGTAGGCAGAGTCCTGCCCTGTCTGCTGGATGCCATGATCACACAACAGTTCAGTAGTTCACACAATAAACAAGACAACACGGCCATGATCACACAACAGTTCAGTTGACACAATAAACAAGACAACACGGCCATGATCACACAACAGTTCAGTTCACACAATAAACAAGACAACACGGCCATGATCACACAACAATGAACAACCCTATGCTTGATTCAGTCGCCAGTGTGAAACCGCCATTCCTTAGACCAGCCAATCAGACTTCTCTCGCTTGGTTCCACCGCACTTGTGTTCTTCTGAAAACCACCTTCGGCCTAGCGAAGGCCTTGAAAATTATTACCTGACCTTCCTAGACATAAAAAGCACTCAGGGCACTCAGGGCAATCATAGATCTCTCGCCACCGCCACACCCCCACTCACCCCTCACACACACACACACACACACACACACACATGGAGCCTCATGGAATAAAACAAGAGCATAAATCCACGGAGGGCCGGGGCAAAGGAAGGGCCCAGGGGCCAACATGGACGCCATAAAATGTGCAGGTGAATCACCTGGACGTCTGCTCAGCCCTGCCTGTGAAAAGGCTCTGGGGGTACGGGCCCACGCTACACAGGAAAGAGTTTAATACCGTGGCAGAGTGACATACAAGGCAAAGTGCACTCAAATTTATAGCTAGAGGTAAACACACAGTCTCATGCACACTCATACACAAACACACACACACACAGACACATTCAGAGATGGACAGACACACACACACACACAAACACACACACACACGTTCAGAGATGGACAGACACACACACACACACACACACACACACACACACACACACACACCCTCACAAACCAACAGGCACACACAAGAAGACCATTACAGCTTGTGTTACATTGCTGATGATATTTGGACTACAGATCAATAAAAAGTTAATCTGGGATGGATGTTCCTGTCCCCAAATGACACACCGCACCTGTATGGTTTTTTTAGTTTGACGTTATTGTCCCCGGGAGGGCATTCTTTTCCACAGGACTGTACATCACAAGGGGAGTCAACATCACAAATGACACCCATCACCACACAGTCATAACAGACAGTATTAGTTCACAGAGTGCAACACTACAGCACACAACAGCAGCAGCAGGAGAGACGACCTGTAAAACAAGACTCATAGTTCCCTCAGCGAGTCGTCCTGTTTAGGGCTGCTATGGCTGTGGGTACCAGGTTTTTTGTGAGAGCCCTTCTGTCCCTTGGGGACGTATCTGCGCCCAGAGGGCAAGACACGTGA
>NC_045153.1:10046291-10068791 GCF_900700415.2 Clupea harengus
GTGGAACATGAAGAGTGGGTTGTAAGAGCGATGGAGACAGACATCTGTGTGCATGACACAACCTTGGAGCGTATCACTGTCCCCATGGAAGTCAATGAGGTGGAAAATGAACTGACTTTAATACCGTATGCATGAATTACATCAATATGGCTATTATATACAGACGAGAAAGCGCAAAGGAGAGGAAAGGTACCCTGAAAAGATGTCCAAGGCCGTATTATACGTTTGTTGACATCCATGTCCATCCATTCAGCTGTGCTTGTATAGGGTTTTTCAATGACACTTGGCCTAGACCGTTTCACAGAGACCTTGTAGCGAGTATTATTTGTCTGACATTCTCACACGGAAGGTATTCAGTATGTTCAGTCACTGACACAATAAGCTGATAGACGTCAATACAGAGGGCTTCATTTATGTGTGTTACCATACTTGAACAGGGTGGGACACCGTCACTGTCTTTAGGAAATTAAATAGTGAGGTAAAAGTGAGTTAGGTCACACTTTATATTAGTTTCCTTGTTGCACTGTATGCAAACAACCAAATACAGTGCAGAATACTGTTTAATACAAATGCTTTTTGATACATTATACATATATGTATACATTGTTATATACAGAGATATATTAGGGTTAGGGTTCATGTAAATGCATATTGTCAATGTGCTACTACACACTAAGCTCTCAAATGTTATACTAGATTTAATAGTGTAATTATCATGTAACAACGGCGTAATGGAATCGCTGTAAGCACGCTTAAGTTGAAGAAGGGACCGGAGAGTTGAAGTCAGGTTTCTGGAGTTTATTTCGGCTTGGTGCTCAGAGCAAGGCCTACCTGATAGCAGAATATGTAGGCATTTATACATTTCAGTCAGGTAGAATACAATATGGGAGGGGATGACCACACCTATAAGTGAGAGGAAGGGGGAGACAGTGGGGTGAGGGGGGGTGATACCATGGCACATAAGGTTTTTAGCAGGAAGGAGCTTATCTGGGGGGGGGGGGGGGAGGGTTCACAAGCCACTTGTTCAGGTCTCAGTGAAACAGACAGAGTACACATCCAAAATGAGTTGCAGATACAAAATAAGGAGTTAATGTCTTACAACAACAGAATAGCAATATTTCCAGTTTCATCAGTCCCCTATATGAGCATTTATATGCTCACACAATAACCACCATGCCAACAGCCAATCAGAGCAGGAAACATCAATATATGTTAAAGATACAAATGATACAGAACAACAGTAGAATAGCTATTTTGCAGTTCGCATTAAAAGTTTCTGTTTCGAGTACTGAGATGATGATACAGGAACTAAAGACAGCACCATCATGGAGAACAGAAGAACAACAACAATAACAGTACGGTTCCCGAGGACTTTCCAAGGTTAGCCAACGAAGCTACATGCTACAAAACATCCCCCCCGATAATTTCCATTGCTTTTGTGTTAGATGTGGCTACAGAGTCCAGCCTTCAGCCACTATCCCAGCAACCATCACCTGCTCTGCTGTAATCAAAGGCTCAGTCAGCCGGCTTTTAATTAACATAAATCAACAGACAGTGAATGGGAGTTGATTTCCTGTCCATATCAGAAACACCAGGGTTCCCACTCAATGTGCCATCTCTCTCTGTGTGTGCCATCTCTCTTCATAGTCTTTGATGTTGCTGTTTGCCCACATTTCCTGTCGTAGCCCCCATTGAAATAACCCATTGAAATAACCTATTGCAATACAACATGAAAAGGCTGAAGATGTGTGCTTTGACTCATACTGCTCCTCCATTACACGTGTATGTGTCCTACAGAAACACACAGACGCCAGCAGGAGCTACATTTGGTGGGACTTTTGGATTGCAAATCTGCAGCTACTCCCAACCTACACAGCACTGGGGATGCCGCGCTCACTGAGTTTTAACATCACAAACGCATCGCCTCTTCCTGAAGTGGAAACCACATTATTAGGTCAACTGAAGCACATCCACTAATGGGGTGTTAAAGCTGCAGAGGTGGCGGTGGTGGTGGAGGTGGTGGAGGAGGCAGGAGTGAGAATGGAGGTGGTTTATGGAGCCGTTTTCCGAGGCTGGGTATTCCATTTCAGTGAGTGACTACAGGTGATATGAACACAGACGTGCAAATAGATATGGAAATTTGTTTATATATTCACCACATTGGGGGTGAAGTGAATCCTCGAGGGACGGAGAGCACGAGAGAGAGAGGGAGACAGAGAGAGAGAGAGAGAGAGAGAGAGAGGGAGACAGAGAGAGAGCGAGAGCTGGTGACAGTGAGAGGGAGAGAGGGAGACAGAGAGAGAGAGGGGGAGACAGAGAGATAGGAGAGAGAGAGAGACAGAGAGAGTGAGAGAGGGAGACGGAGAGATGTTGAGGAAACTGAGTCCCCAATGATTAAGAGCCCCCTCTCTCCCTGGAAGGAGCCTGGTCCCAGGAGACGTGGGTATCATCCCACTGATAGCTTCCCCCGCTCCCCGCCTCAGACAAATGACACGTGGCAAACCTGAGGTCCCTCCGAACGAGAGCGGGATACTGCGTGTGAATCCGCAGTGTGTTTATTAAATAAAAGGGGCTCGGGTCCTGCAGCGCGTAAATGTGACACTGAAGAGGACACAGACAGGCGCCTTATAAGGAGCCTAACTAGACGTCTCAAACAGGAGCTGACTCTGGGTCAGAACCGGCCCAGATTCGGCCCAGAACCGGCCCGCTCCTGGTTCTGATCTGCACTGGGAGGAGTCCAGGTTATCACTTCTGTATGGGATGGAGCAAGACCTCGCCAACTATGTGTATTGCCAAAAAAAAAAAAACATCCATTGGCAGGCTAGCAAAGCTTTTATCAGTGCCAACTTTGCTGTTGTTAATATTTGCGAGTTTTATTTGCATGGCTTTTATGTAGTTTACTAGTTTTATACCAAAACTCCTCTCTGCTGTTTTAAAACCAACAGTTAATGTGTTATGGGA
This sequence comes from Clupea harengus, assembly GCF_900700415.2. Lineage (NCBI taxonomy): Eukaryota > Metazoa > Chordata > Actinopteri > Clupeiformes > Clupeidae > Clupea > Clupea harengus. The sequence continues at coordinate 10,049,253 of NC_045153.1, forward strand.
GAAATACTGTTTTTATTTTCAAAAGCCACACGAAAAAGTAGAAACATAACAGCAGCTACACATCATCTGAACAATCAAGAATGAGAGACAAAGAAAGACAGAAGAAAAGAAAGATAGAAAGAATGAATGAAAGATAGAAAGAAAAAGCGGGGAGAGCGAGGAGAGCAAAACAAACGTCCCGGTGTCTCATTTAGCTCTCGGTCTCTCCCTCCATTTGTGTGTTGTTTGGTAATTAATTTGCTAACGCGGGACCTGCGCTAAGGAGCGCGTTGGCGATGCTTTGAACTCACAGATGTAATTAGTACCTTTTCGGGCGTGGTGGAGAGCAGCACGGGTACGCCGCCAACGATCTTTTCACACACACACACACACACACACACACACACACACACACACACACACACACACACCCAGAGGACGCCTCCACTGCCTAGGCACTGACCTATATGGAAATGGAATGTCAAGTAGGGAGGCAGGATTTGAGGTGTGTGTGTGTGTGTTTATGGGTAAGTGAATGTGTGTGCTTTTTTGGCGTTTGTAAGTTTGAGTGTGTGTTGTAGTGTATGTGCGTGTTTTTGCGTGTGTACATGCTTGTGTGTCTGTGGGTGAGTGAGTGTGTGTATGAGCATGTGTACAAGCCTGCTTTTTGGTGTTTTGTGTGTGTGTATGTGTATGTGTGTGTGTGTGTGTGAGTATGTATATCTGTGTGGCTTTTTGTACATGTGTGTGTGGTGTGGTAGATTGCATAGCTAAGCGCATCCCTGTGTGTGCGAATGCATGCATGTCTGTCTGTGTGTTTGTGTATATTTGTGTTTTGTGTGGCTTATTGTATGTTGGAGTGCATGCCTGTGTGTGTGAGCAAATTTTGTGTGTACACATATATGTGTGTGTGCGTGTGTGTGTGTCTGTGTGTGTGTATGTCTGTGTGTGTGTATTTGTGCATATGTCTTATATATATGTGTGTGGGGGAGATCTACAGCAGCAGCGAGCTCTAGGAGCCCCCACAGGGGACCCACCTCCAGTGGGTTTGAGCTGCTTACGGAGATCTCCATGTCCTCAGTGCCAATTAGCCCAAAACAGTGATCTTGTTTAAAGCCATCTGGGTATCTTTTGAAAATGAGCTGCTATAAGTCGCTGTTGTGTGGGGCAGTTGCCCCTTTTTCTTTTTTCAAAGCAGCTTTTTACAACAGAACATTTATCATGCAAATGTTGTAAAATGCTGGGAAGACGTTAGATGGGGAATCAGGGCTCCACTGAGAGAGAGGGGAGGGGGGGGTAGAAATGCACTGGTGGGAAACAGGAAACATCATGAAAAGATGAAGCAACAGAGACATTACCATACTCGGATGAAAAAAAAATATAAGAAAAGACTCAGGGTTCGTGAACTGCTCTCTGGTGAGCGTTCGAACCGCTTCCGTGTAAACACACCCGGGCCGTTTAATTAAGACAATAGCGCACGCGAGAGTCCTCCGAGGTGTCGGTGCAGGGGAAGTCGAGAAAACAGCACAGACGAGGACTCTCCGCAGTCTCTCTTGACTCGTGTGAATAAAAGCAACAAAGCGCGCTGAGCACCCGCGGAAAGAGCTGAATGCAATTCCCCGCTGTGTTGTGTGAGTCAACAACGATAACTTGCTATGAATGAGCGGAGGGTCTTGATGACTATCATTACCTGACTCCCATACACTCTGCGCGTAGTCAGTCCCTTCAGTAACCCTGGAGCCAAAGCTGATTGGTGGATATCAATCAGCAGCAGACACACGCCATTACACTCAGTGTAATGGAATGTACACAGACAGGGCTGGATTGGTTGTCACGGCGACCCCTGTGTGTGATTACGGTACAGGAATGGGACGATTGATTATTGACGTAAAATTAACCACAGCCCTGGATGCTGGGAGTGAAGTAGCTCGACTGCTGTTGTTAACTGAGTGCGTAGGTTGTATTTTTTTTTTCACACGCACATGATGATGAAGTCATTAATATTTTTTTTTGCTTTAGTCGTGAAATGAAAATGAAAAATCATGCTTCTATAAACAGGCAAAAGGGGATAATAATTGAGGTCGTGCCGCAGTAGTGTGATCTGGAATGATTTCTAACCCATAACAGATCATTTGTCTTCATTTGATTTTTATTTTTCCATTTGCATGTAATGATTTCCTAATGACAAAAAACACATTTCTATAGATTTTCTCTATCAAGTACTTCCTCCTCCAACATACCCAATGCGTGTCACACTCATGGTGAAATAAAAGAAGTAAGAGTAGGACCTCTCCGCCAAGGGCCATTTTCATCTATTAATTCACCATGGCGCTAATGCCACGCTGACGAATGCCTTGATGGCCATTGAAATCCCCATAATTATTAGTGAAGGCACATGGAAAATGTCACTTAGCGGAGTGACGATAGATTTGTGTGTACAGTCGTGCGGTAATTACTAGTGTAGGCTGAGATTTGTGCTACTTCAGTCGTAATCTGCCGTGTACATTTGTTTTCTGTATAGTGTATTAGTCCTTCACACTTTGGAAAGAAAGAATAAGTGGTGTTGCCATGTCATTATCTCTGAGGGGGGAGGGGGGGGGGGGGGGGGAACAAGTGTACATGTGGCGGGGGGGGGGGGGAACAACAACAAGTGACACCTTTTGTAATTAACAGAAGAAAGAACGAATTGAAGATTGAAACAGAAATACAGAAATAGTCTGCATAACTCACTGCACAACATGATCCTCATTTACACAAGTATTATTCTGCTCATATACATATACATTAATATGAGGACTGGGTATAGAGTGTTGGAGACCGAGAGGCAGGATTTGAGGTGTGTATGTGTGTTGTTGTGTTTGTGTGTGTGTGTGTATGGGTAAGTGATTGTGTGTGCTTTTTGGTCTTTTGTAAGTTTGAGTGTGTGTTGGTGAATGCGATTGTTTGCGTGTGTGCATGCTTGTGTCTGTGTGTGTGTGTGTGTGTGTGTGTGTGTGTGTATGTGCTTGTTTGCATGTGTGCATGCTTGTGTCTCCGTGTGTGTGTGTGTATGTGTGTGTGTAATGGAGTGTATAGTTATATATAAGGCGTCATTACTCAGCCCAGGCCCTGAGACCAGATACTACTACGGTTCCACTGACACCTCATTCAGCATCAGGTTTTACCCACAATGCGTCAGATGTCGCTGCATCTCAGCCTACTCACCTCTGTAACAACTGCCTTCAGTTTCAAAACTGGAAAGAATTCATCTCCCCATGTTTGAGTCTTCTTTCACATTTACATCTTGAACATCTAAAATGTTAATATTCTTTTGATAGCAGTGAGGCTGGTGTTGTTTTGCCAGTAGCAAGTCCCCTTGCATGTTTTATTACCCATTTTCAGGAGCCGTCTCCATTTTGGCATAAAGCTGTCAAATATTTTACTGCTACTACCCAGAATCCCGCTGACTGTGGCCTTGAACAGGTTTCTGATTTGGAACAAATTCACCCACCAGATCAGATCAGAGTCAGATGTATTCCAAAGTCGGGTACCATCTTGATTTTTTCTTCTGCAGGTGGCTGTATAATTTCACTTATTTTGCCCGAAACAAGGAAAACAAACAGACTTCTCCATCATAATATCCTGTGTCATTATTTTTCATATCAGCACATTGGATTCACATATCATATTCACATACCTTACTATTTCCCTAAAGCCATAACCTTTTGTCACATGTAGTGGCCAAGGTCAATGAGCAAGGTCACCTCCACTCACCCCTGTGCGACACCTTGGCTCCCCACATTATGCAGGCGTGGGACTGAGTCTCTGGCGGTGGAGGCAATTTGTCACCTTCCACCAAATAATCTTTAAATAATTTCAGTCCTTCAAGGCCTACTGCATCACAGCACAGAGGGCCCCCCAGCAGAGAGACAGCTCGAGGAGCAGAGAGACAGCTCGAGGAGCAGAGAGACAGCTCGAGGAACAGAGCGACAACTCCTCTTTGACCTCGTGACTCTCCCAGCGTCACTGGGGGGTTCTGGAGGTGTCCAGTGGCAGGTCGAAACAAATGAGAAATTAATAAATAAAATGGAATAAAACAGGCCACTGCATCCGTGGGTGTTCTGCCAACTTTGACACCTCGGGTCCTCCGGGTTGTTATTGACTCTGCTGCTGCACGCTGGTCACGATGGCTTTTTGACAGACTTTTAAATGGCTCCCCTGAATCACTAAGCACAGTAGAGTGGACACACAGAGCACAGTCACCAGAGGGTCAGCCATTTTCACTTTTTCTAAACATGGAGGTTTCCTCTCGAAGGGGTTTTATACTTGAATGACCCCCAATGAATGTTTCACATTCCTGACCAAGGTTGTACTTACAATCATGGGTATATCGAGCGTTTGGAGTGAGTGTATCTTTACATGTCCATGTTATTTCCATCTCGTTTCCAGTGGCAACATACACGACAAACACAACAACTCAAACAAATCATGTCACAGCAAGGGTGCCCGCAGGATTCCCGTTCATGGTACGCACACTTGGAAAAGTTATGCCATGCACAAACCTACAAGTGGCAGCAGCTCATTTTTGCTAAACATAGAGGAACAATCTAATGACATAAACAGAAGTGACCGAGAGAGCCTAGAACATGGGCTAGTGTGACAAGTGTGGCTAGAGTGTGCTGCGAAACAACTCACGTTTAAAAAGAAATATGAGACCATTAGCTTATTATACAACCTAATGTAGCATGCTTTATGGTAGTTTAAAGTACTACTCCAACCAAAACATGATTTGGCTGACATATTGCTATAGTTTTGAGTTCATAAACTGAGCCGTGCATCTTTTTCTATTTTAGATAACTCAGCTGCCAGATTGCCAACTTGCTAGGACTGAACCCAATGATGGAGGGCTAGCATCCACAGATTTTAAAAGCATTTTGAAAAAAAGAATAATAGTGGATCAGAATACTGAACCAAATGTGTTTCTGGGTTGCTAGCTCATTATCTGCATCAGAACAGTGACCCAACCCTGGTTTTACATGTGTACGCTGTTGTTTACGTTGTTGTTTACGCCGTCATCAAAAAAATGAACCTCAGCCCTCCTTACAATGCCAGTGTGGTTAGTACATCATTTCCTGTTTATTTATCTCTGGAAAATCTGAGTCTCTTTATAAGTGTTTGTGGTATGAAATGCGCCGTACAAATAAAGTTTGATTTTATTTGATTTGAAAGTTTGATTATCCTGAGCCTTGTTGCATCAAACTCCCTCAAAACTCTCTCTGTATCAATTCCAAACTCTTTATGAATACTTTAGAGCCAACCCAGTCAATTGCCCAGCCCGCCCTGTGCCACTGATAGGGTACACATTGCCCTGTGCCACTGATAGGGTACACATTGCCCTGTGCCACTGATAGGGTACACATTGTGCGTATCTGTGGGTGATGTGGGAGCACCACTGTCCCCCAGCATGAAGCACATACAAACAGATTATAGATGTGCAAAGAAACTAGACTACCAAGTTCTTTGCTCACCAGTGCATCTCAAACCCCAACCCCCTCTCATAGATGAGTGGATGTCAATGAACAATACATCCATCTTACCCAAAAGTGGTGTAACTTAAAAGGCTTCATTGGACTTCATTTTGCTTCAAAGACAGCAAATGTGATGTGCAGGAACCTGTTAAAGTAACACAATGTGACATTTTTTGAGGTATGGTTTAATAGGCAACTAGTTTTGGTACCATCCTCAAATTCATTTTGGTAGCATATGCTCATGTGAAGGACAGATAAACCCCTGTGTCTTTCCCACTATCCATCTAGGATATGCACTATGTAGTTCTGTGTTTTCTGGCTGCAAAAATGGAAGAAAAGCTTTCACAGTATGACATTGCCAGCTATACTGCCAAAAGACACCAGTAAGTGTGTTGGCAAGCTTCTATCAGTCAACTGGGCTGTTGGTGGTGTTTGCAAGGTTTTTGCATGCCTTTTAGGTAGTTAGCGTGCTAGTTTTGGAACAGAACTCCTTATTGCTGCTTTAAGAGCGTGGCTTCTTTTAATGAAGACAATAGGAACTCGAATCAGGATTCATGAGAGGGCTGCCCTTTTGTGCGTCTCATCTCAAGTCTTCCTTCTGGCAGTAAACAGAATGTTCGCACATATGGGGAAAGCAATTACATACAGTAGCTGTAATTCTCTCCTATCATGTCGTGAAATATTATGTCAGGTGAATCATATAATATCATGATCAGAATGAAGCCTGAGGCGACTGAAACAACTCTCTCCATGTTTATTTCAGATTCTGCCAAACCAGGTGGTATATTCCTGTTGAATTATTGCATTCCCTGCGGTGAAATGATGAGCTGGGCATTGTGAAAAACCTATGAATTAGTTACAGCCTTTTGCTGGAACATTCTACCTGACATTTTGAACAAATTAAATGAGACATACACGTAAATAAATCAGCAGATACTAATCAAAGCTTGAGACCCCAATACCCCAGCACCAAATAAAAGTTAAATATAGCTGTAATTTCAAGCTCACTGTTGACCTTAATTAAAGGCAGGGGAAGTGAAACCAACCAAGCACCAGAAGCAAGACTTTTATTTTGAAAGTATACAACCAAAAAAAATCCTAGCTCCTTCCTCCAGGCCTCTAAAAAGTCACTGCCTGACTACTGCAGCACGAGTCCACTCCTCCTAAACACATAAAGGTGCACTGCCTGACTACTGCAGCACGAGTTTACTCCTCCTAAACACATGAAGGTGCACTGCCTGACTACTGCAGCACGAGTCCACTCCTCCTAAACACATAAAGGTGCACTGCCTGACTACTGCAGCACGAGTCCACTCCTCCTAAACACATAAAGGTGCACTGCCTGACTACTGCAGCACAAGTCCACTCCTCCTAAACACATAAAGGTGCACTGCCTGACTACTGCAGCACAAGTCCACTCCTCCTAAACACATAAAGGTGCACTGCCTGACTACTGCAGCACGAGTCCACTCCTCCTAAACACATAAAGGTGCACTGCCTGACTACTGCAGCACGAGTCCACTCCTCCTGAACACATAAAGGTGCACTGTCTGACTACTGCAGCACGAGTCCACTCCTCCTGAACACATAAAGGTGCACTGTCTGACTACTGCAGCACGAGTCCACTCCTCCTGAACACATAAAGGTGCACTGTCTGACTACTGGAGCACGAGTCCACTCCTCCTGAACACATAAAGGTGCACTGCCTGACTACTGCAGCACGAGTCCATGACAGCTCAGAGAGCTTTCAGTGTTGGGGAGAGGAGCGCAACGGATCGCTGTCATCGTCCAACTCCGTCATGTCTCATTCTCACAACTACAAAAACACACAAATAAGCTCCATCACCGCATGTACGTCCCGCTCAAAGCCAACGTAATCAAAACAAAACGTAATCATAACTGCAGTGCAAATAACTGATAGATTACATACATAGTACGTGTAAACATAGCTTACTGTGCTACTAGCGTTAGCATTGGGCTACTGCATAAGTAGCTAGCTACGTTGGCTGCATGAAAATAATCAATTCCTCCCAAAACAAACCTGATAATTACCTGTCCAACAGAATTGCAGCAACCATGACATCACTTTTCAGTCCCTTCAACTCTCTCAACTGTTGCCATCGTTACCTCATGATCTCATGATCATCATGAGCTGCGTTGGGTTGAAGAACTAGGTTACAGCTCGTTATGCTAACTGCCACACCACCAACAAATTAAGAAATTACCTGGCTTCCTGTCCCTGTGCTTTAACTGAGCTGTCAAGCTTAGCTTCTGGACCCTTTAATTAGGCCGTATCCATGGACTTCTGTGGCTCATGACACTTGACTGTCAGCCAGACTGAGAGGAGGAGGACGACTGTGCCTGCACAACTCCCTTAACCCACGAGATGGACTGTGCTTCTAAGTTTGTGTCACAGAGTTTGTGTTTGTTAAATATGGAGGCCTAACACAGCCCTTGTACATCTGTCTTTCTGTACAGTAAAAAGCTGTTGTAAGTTTGGGGGGAACTGGAAATGTTGGTTGCACTTCCTCTGTCATTCTTGTTCGAAGAGTCCACCAGCTCTGTGGAAGACTCCAGTCTTGGCTCCGGAGTGCACAGGCGGAGTGCGTGCAGGTAGGTACACAGGGACGAAATGATTGGACAGGCTTTTTACAGCCCTCCGGAGGCCACGATTTTTAAACTTTTTGTTGTTAATTTATTTATTGCTATCGGGATGTAAAGAGGATAAAATGTAACAAAAAATTATTCTGAAATAAATTGCCTACCCTGCCTTTAATCAGAGGCTCAGGGATTTCACAAGAGGCTGAATACATTTGGTTTGGGTAATACTACTGTCCATGCAGTGAAAACTGAGGCTTTGTTGCGACATCTGGGAAAAAAATTTTAATTAGTGCGATTCCAAGATGTTACATCATGAGCATCACCTCATCTGAGGCCTGAGGATAACTACGCTGAACATTTATGCGAGGCATCCTATTTGACTCATATCACAATGAAGGAGGCAAGAGTATTATTCTGACACTACTTTGCATGAATAACCATCCCTCTGCCCCGCTATTAGACAATGCAGCCCTCGGTAGTCCATTTAGACATGACACCCACTCATGCTTGAGGTAAAATCTCTCGAATCACCTGGCATCCGCAAACCTGGCTGGCGACAACAAGTCGCGTCAACAGTGACAGTCGCGCTACATGGTGGGACGGGTTAAATCCCCCTCATCCTGCTCCACACGCACCGAGAGGAGTCAGGTGTGCGGGGCGGGCGCTGTTTTATCAGTCAGGTGATTACTGGAGACAACCAAAGGAGCGCCGTGTCAACCGGCGGCTTCGACGATGACGGTGCTGCGAGAGGATTAGCGTGCGACACAAATTAAGACCTCAGCGGGAAGCCTTGCGAGCCGCGTGCCGATAGCATTCAGGAGAGCGACTTTAAATAGCTCGGCTAACCCAAACATACACCGGTGGGGGCGGAGCATACACCCAGCGTTAGTCCTAAAGACTTTTGATGCCCATTGTGCCCGCCACCATGGCTGTACGCGGCTCTGCGCTCCTTCAGTGAAAGACCCTCAAACTAGTGACAAAGAGGAGGAGGTTTTTCACAGCAGAGGAGGGGGGGGGGGGGGGATGGGAGCCATGTACAGGCTCCTCTTAATGACTTAGTGTTCCTGACAAGCACAAGATTAAATGGCGAGAAAGCAAAGCTTAATAGGCAAGGAAAAGCGAGACAGAGAGAAAGAGAAAGAGCGAGAGAGAAAAAGAGAGTGCATTTCTGGCTGTGGATCGTCAGACGCTAGACTCACTGTATAGTGCTAAGGACACACAGCCTTGATGTTTTAGACATAATTGGCTTCTAGTCTGTGTGGGAGATGTAAGCTATAGCCGAGGATATGACAGCACTCCCCATTACTAAAAGGTTTCCACTCGACGGCACACATCTTCTTGTCTTTCAGTCTCTCATCTACAGTGGTTAAAAGCTGGAAGGGAGGCTAACACCTTCTATAACAGCCCTTATGATATATATATATATATATATATATATGAAAGCCATTATGATTGGTATAACACTACTTATCTATTTGTTACAGCACTTAATAATCTTATTTTTTTACCAAAGTATCATGTGGTCAGTCTCAGGCATTTTTTTTGGCCTTGCTTATCAAACCATAGAGCCACATCTCAACACCTCAACGTAATGGCAATAATCATTTACTTGCCTTTTCAACAACTTCTAACTGAAAACACAACAGCCCGGTCAAGTTTGAGAACGGTCCACCAATCTCCCTCTCCACCCGTCTCTGCCACAGGAAAACACCTGTGAATCATGCACATCCAATCTCCAAACTTCCACCAAACTCTCTACACTTGTGGCCTCCTTTGCCGTGCATCTCTAGTCCCCAACCCCTCCAGCGCAGCAGCAGCAGCAGCAGTACCAGCTCTGTCAGCGCCTAATGATGCCTCCAGGGAGATCTTCCAATAATGGCATGACTGCTTGCTGCCATCGTGGAGGCCCCATTTCACGTGCCCCGCTTACTAGTCTGACAAGCCTGTAGTCCTCTGTCCTCCCACTGTTAGCACTTCATGATGGGACGCATGGGGGAGGGGGGTGGGGTGGCTGAGGGCCGATGTCTGCGCTCACAATAGGAGATATTATCGCACACACAAACTTGTACCGACGCGGCCCTGAGGAGAGCAATAACAGGAGGATGATAGTGGGGATGAACTACAGACTCTCCGCCATTCGGTGAAGTTTGATGGGGGGGTGGGGGGGGGGGGGGGGGGGGTTCGGGGGCTCATTCGCCATGACAGGCAGAATACTTAATTGTTTGAGAGTTCATGGGAAACGTCCCCAAGGTGCTTTTCTAATGTGAAATGAGAAACTCAACAGTGAGAGCACTAAACTCATGAACTCAATTCATTATCACATTGTGCTGTGTGTTAATATCTCTCCGCCGGCTCCCTCTGTGTGCTGTGAGGGTCCTCGGAAGAGTGATCGTGCGACCTTGATGAAGTTGTGTGACTTGTGGGGACTTTACTGAACCTGCTTCCGCAATTTATTCACAGTCACAGACGTGCGTAAAGTCAACAGTGGTGTAATTTGGATGACCCCCATCTTCTGGCTCATCTTTCTCTCTCCTCAAAATCAGTCTCAAAGTCACCGTCGTATTAGTATGCTATAAGTTCAATGTAACTCAAACAGACACTTTTAAAAGTGTTCCGCACAGCATATTAAGTATATTAAGTGTCAGGTTAATGCCCATTTAGAAACATTTAGTAATTTCCAAGATTCTTTGGTCGCTTTTATGGTTTTCTAAAGTGGTTATTATTAATGCTTGAATGCGGTATCGCATTGCTAACATTTTGGGTGATTCTGGGTAATTGTCTCGGGCGAAACCGGTGTAACACAGTGTGTATCGGTGCAGATACGACACTATTTTCTACCAAACATATTCATATTAGTTGTGTAGTTTATTTCTGTCAAATTAAGCTTTCTAAGCTTGCAGACATATTATATTCATGATGAACATACACCTATTTTAGGTAAATGGCCAGAGTCTTATACACCCATATAATATCTAACACCCACAGGTCTTCATTTTCTCTCTGTCCATTCAAAATGTGATTGCAATAGGATAAATATTTAATGAGAAAACTGCGCTGATTCTGTGATATATTTTTCATCACACTTGGCTACTTTAAGTCAACACCGGTGGAATTTGAATGACCCCAGTGCCTTTGTTCTTCCTCTCTGTTCTTAATCTCGTGATTAAAAGCAAATCTGGAGGAGTAAGACCTCACTATTGGCATACTGGCGGTTTGAAATTTCCCAAATGGATGTTTTAATATAGTTTCAGGTGTACCTGTTTCATGGAAGTGGTCAGCATGATATATTTATTGATATATAAATCAGGATACATTAATCACTACATGAGCCAAGCTAAAGTGTGCGGAACTGCTAGCGGAAGCGAGGGAACGAGGTTGGCAAGCACTCCACGACCACACTTCTGTTTTTCGATTTTGGCCTCCAAGGACAGTCACTCAGAGGAGCTTTAAAAAGAGTTGTCTGAGACTGCTGAACATGCGAGCCAGTGGTCGTGGCTGTGACTACTTGGAGGTGTGACTTAACCTGAATGCTTAACACTGACACGTGTTAATTCCTCAAGGCCTTGATTTAGAATTCACCGAAGTGGATGCATTTTGATGTCTTTTCACGAGGAGGACATCTACTTGACCGCCTGTCAGCAGTGACTACCAGGAACCTTCAAAGTGGAAACAGGTCTTGATCAACAGGGCCGTGCAGCCCGCTGTGTGTGTAAGTAGCCCCCACCCAAGTGCTCTGCCCCTTTAGGTCCTGCTTGAAAAAGAAAAAGAGAGAGGGAGAGACAAAGACAAAGAGAAAGAGCAGGATCATGAATATACAGTACAGAAGACTATGGAAAAGGCCAACCTTCGGGCATAATAGAAACACCGAACCGTGTTGATTGGTGCTGAGGATTGGGAAGCTTGATTGGAGGCTTTCAAGCGGCAATTAGGTTGCGCGCTGGTTGTTTGTTCCGTCTACTCGTTTTGTGCATAATTATGGATAATTTCAATGACGGTAAGAATTAAACAGAGCACATACGAACCTTTAACATGCACGTGCAGGGCGCTGGGGGCCATTTGGGTGGCCTGAAGGGAACTGCCTTCTGGTAACCCCCCCCCTGAAAAAAACATCATTATAATACTTATGATACTTATTAATAATAATGTGAATTTTTTTGCATAATTCATATACACTAATGACACATAAACAAGCCACATAAATATGAAAGCACACAACAAAAATAACACCTATAGGCCACCTTACAGGCTATACAGACATACTCTTGTTTATTCATTTGAAATTGTGAATAATTCATCCCTATGTGTTTACTAGGTGTCTGTTTTAAAATATTCAGTTAAAAAGAAATGTAGCCAACTTGATGATGATGCATTGGTTAATAGTGTATTGTCACTTTAAGATATGTGGTCTCATATTTTGACCTTTTACTAAGATATTAAATGGGAGGACCGTGTCAAACATACTGTCTCTATTTAAGCTCGCTCCATTTCAGTAAGAGTCTCCGGACCGCGTGGACCTTCTTCCATCATTTGAAGTCATCACTGTTCAATATTCCCAGTGCAAGGTGAAGTAAGGGGGAATATGTTTATTTCATTCAGTTTTCAAATCCAATTTAGATCCAAATTCGATTAATTGACTGAAAGAGTTGCCTAACCAAAGATGGCAGATTTATAATGAATCCATTAAACAGGACACACTAGAACATAATTGGTCTCTGTCCCCATTAGGGCTAAACATCAGAAATATCAAAGGTCATCATCGCCTCCAGATGTCAATGATCATTTCCTCTCTCACCTGCTTTGCCCATATAAGGACTCACCCAGCTGTGCATGCCTGCGTGCTTGACCTCTTTGTGACCTGCATCTGGACAGTTTTCACTTTCTGAACGCTCATCCAGATTCATCCTCTACAGCAGGGGTGCCCAATGCGTCGATCGCGATCGACCAGTCGATCGCAAAGCTTATGGTGGTAGATCGTGTCATTTAAAAAAAAAAAAAAAAATTAAATTAAAAGTTTTTTTTCTTTTTTTTTTCTATAAATCGCCAGATCACAACGGAAGTAATTTAAGGTTACCTTTCTTATAGAACAGATATAGCTTTTTCGTGTATTAAACAAAATAAAAAGCCTTATGTTATTTAGCTGTGAATAATGAAGGAAGCAATAAATCCGATTATTATCCAAACCCTTGAGAGCTGTTGCCATGGAGATTTAACGTTACTTTCTGTTTGAAGATAAGGTAGCAGCGAGTGTTGAAGAATGGATGACTTGAAATTGGATGACTTTACATTTTTTTAATGAAATTGAACAACATCAACAACTTTACGGATAAAATAAATAAACAAGGATAGCAAAACAGATTGATACGCATAGAATGAGAACGGCAGAACCGCAGGCAGGACGTCAGATGATGAGACAGATCACAGTGACACAGGCTGTTTTTTTTCCCCTCATATGTGAAGGCTGAGACATTCATAAAATTGTATTGTCTTACTGATGGTCCTTCTGTAATGCCAACAGGTGCACTGTGTTGTGGATAAGTTTTGTAGTCCTGGTAATCTTTTGTTTAGCATATTGGCAAGGTTATTTATTTTTGTTCTTGATGAATGAATGTTTGCTTATTAATCAGTTATTTTTCAACAAATAACTCAATTATGATTACAAAGAGGAAACTTTGCAACAAACACCTAAAAACACAGCAACTTTCATCTGAACTGTTTGGAAAAGCTCCCTCGAAATCAAGAATTTTAGGCCGCAACTATCTCAAATAATGTCACCAATATCACCATGATTCCTTTAAGTGTCTGTCCCCCCCCCCCTTTTTAGCCATGCATAGTCTCTATTTATGAACATGTTTTGTGGTAGATCATTTTTAGTTGGTCATTTTAAAAGTAGATCACAAGCCAAAAAAGTGTGGGCACCCCTGCTCTACAGCGTCGACGTGATCAGACCTTGCCAAATTGAGTACGTAGCACAACTCAACATAACAGCCTAGTGGTCCCTTGCTTAGACTACCGCAGTGCCCATTGGGTTTTTAGTACTCCGACAGATCAGACTAGTCTGACCATAGAGGTTTTTAGTACTCCGACAGATCAGACTACTCTGACCATAGAGGTTTTTAGTACTCTGACAGATCCGACTACTCTGACCATAGAGGCACTTTGGTGCACTTTGGCACTTTGTCTGAAATGAAATTGTATACTCCCTATAATAATATTATCCTCCATGACCTTCATCGTACATTGCTCCTGTGTGTCTGTATACATTTGCAGTTGATCAATATCTACTGATTTATGACACATGTATGATATTTCATCATTTCTTGAAGGACGACAGAGGTAGTTGAAATGCAGGAAACATTGTGGATATTGCTTCTTCTGCGTCACCGATGACGTCGCTGCGAAGCCAGACAGGTCAGATCAGCAGACCGATGATCCCTCGCCAGCCTCCCCCGGACGTGTGAGAATGCTGGGGCTGATCCCTTCTTATGTCTGCTGGTATTCCCATCTCTGCTGCACAGTCATCCGTTGTGCCTATTCTAATGCCTCTGTATGACTTACCCATCCGTATGCTTCCACACAAGGCTTGGTTAAGGTTCTGTATTACTGTGTCGATATGAAGATATGAAAGACCTCGCTGTTACACATTCCACTATGGATGGATGGATGTTAGTGTTAACTGGATTAGTGTTGAAGATGAAACGTATAACTCACGACTGATCAACACCTTTCTTTTCATTCAAGCGTGAGTTTCGGAGACGACGTCACCACGAACTCCGACAGGTCGCAACCAGCAGACAGACAGGTCGCAACCGGCAGACAGACAGCCTGCGCCTGTGCTGTCGCCGCGTCTGAGAGCTGGTGCTGATCCTCTCTCCCACCCGCTGGTGTCCCTATCTCTGCCGCCAACAGTTAATGAAGCTCAGGAAGGGGCAGTGTGCACCTGTGAAGCGCTACGCTACCAATCCGGAGCCCCCCGTGAAGAGCCTGTACTCTACTGTACTGGGATGGGCCACGACGACCATTTATTATTCTCTCTGCTTTCAAGACTGCACCTGTGAATTCTCAAAACTGGCTGAATAGAAATGGATTTTATCCTCCCCTTTTTTCTCACTTTGGGCTGTAATGGAATTTCCAGTTCTATCCGAACTCTCGGGTTTCAGGTATGGAGGGGTCAGATTGAGTAGCGAGGAACCCTGGAATATAAAGTAACTGCTGAGGCAGAGCGGTGCTTCAGAGTGCATTACTGCATTTATACCAGCCATCACACATATGTGTGAAGTTACCAGCCATTTATACCAGCCATTTATACCAGCCATCACACATATGTGTGAAGTTACCAGCCATTTATACCAGCCATCACACATATGTGTGAAGTTACCAGCCATTTATACCAGCCATTTATACCAGCCATCACACATATGTGTGAAGTTACCAGCCATTTATACCAGCCATCACACATATGTGTGAAGTTACCAGCCATTTATACCAGCCATTTATACCAGCCACCACAAATATGTGTGAAGTTACCAGCCATTTATACCAGCCATCACACATATGTGTGAAGTTACCAGCCATTTATACCAGCCATTTATACCAGCCATCACACATATGTGTGAAGATACCAGCCATCACACATATGTGTGAAGTTACCAGCCATTTATACCAGCCATCACACATATGTGTGAAGTTACCAGCCATTTATACCAGCCATTTATACCAGCCACCACAGTCTGACCATAGAGGTTTATAGTACTCCGACAGATCAGACTACTCTGACCATAGAGGTTTTTAGTACTCTGACAGATCCGACTACTCTGACCATAGAGGCACTTTGGTGCACTTTGGTGCACTTTGTGTGAAGTGTGAAGTTACCAGCCATTTATACCAGCCATTTATACCAGCCATCACACAAACGTGTAAAGCTACTTCATGTTTTCTTGCGATGTTGTGCTTAATTGTAGCATTGCTTTCTTTCTTGTCCTAATTAGCTGCGTGTACAATTTGTGCTACCATTTCTGCTGCCATGGTAACCATTTCCACAATTTAGACACCTTTTTATAAATATTCTCCATGCCTACCGTCTAGGATATGTTATTATGTATAGCACACAACCAGAAAATAACAAATAACCAGGCAACTTGACTTGTTGTTTTATGTTCCAAGACTAACCCAACAAATGTAATGTTTATCGTAACAGCTAAATAACATAGATTCCACAGTGAACAAGAACAAGCCTGTCACAAAGCAGGGCCGCTCACTGACAGAATGCACTCCGAATCAATACAAAGCTGAATTCAGACACTGCTGTCAAGCTACAACTTGTGCTTAGTTGTTCCGTGTTACAAAGGCAAGAATAGCCCATAACCACAGATTGTTGACAGATTCTGGTGCTCTTAGCCCAAGCCATGACATGCATAAGAGCAGGTTGCACTGGAAGATGCACTTTAAACCGACAAGAGAAATGACGGATGAAAACAAAACCAAACAAGACCCCTCATCAAAACGAAACTACTCTCAACACAATGTCCTAGCAAAAAGGCCAAATGTCTTCTTAGAATAATACCCTTCAGACGGTTTTCTAAGACAAAAAGCTTTTACAGGACTGAATCAACATCTATTTCTCTCATTTTTCCCCTCTCTCTCTCTCTCTCTCTCTCTCTCTCTCTCTCTCTCTCTTTCTCTCTGACAGAATGCTTTTTGTAGCCTTCACCGAGTGGCATCAATTTCAGCCGACAGCGCAGAGAAAATAGGAACATTTCAAAGGACTTTGTTTTGTCATGATTTTGCTTAGGAAAATACATCATCATATTCAGGGCCCCTGAAAATGCCCCAGCCACCTCACAAATATGTTCATTTCATACTTGAAAGGAGAGTTTTGATGGCTTTTCCCCCAGGACCAGAGCACATCCGAGCACTTTAGCCTCAGGCCACGTGTCCAGTGGGCACAAGCATTTACACGAGACTTGTACCAAACATTCTCCAGTGTGATTTACATGGTTTAACAATCGATTTGGCAACGACATTAGGATTTTAACTATCTTGTGAGGCTGAAATGCATGATGACGGAACAAGATAAGACTGGATTTGCAAAGGAAGATATAAATAACAAGTTTGCCCATTGGAAGTCTCCACTGGACAGACAACATGCCCTCAGCTATCGTGAAAGTTATGTGAAATATGCTATATATGTGTGTATTTGTGGTGCTTGTGTGGGAGGTCCCAAATCCAAAATGTGAGTATTCAATGAAAGAGGATGACTGGCATCTCTGTTTCTATGCTAAACCCAAGTGTAAAGGTACCATTTTTTCTTAGAGATTCCTTAAAGGGAAACTTCAGGATTGTTTTTACCTAGTGTCTGAACAACTTGGAAATGATCCCTTCAGTGATAGAGCTGTGTCTGGTTACCTCAAAACTGTAAAGGAACTGTGGAAAGGAACTGTTTCTACAGTTTCTGTAGTTTAAGTTTCAGTTTCTGAATAAAATGACTGTAGAGATTAAATTTTTTCGGTCAGTTTTTTTTTATAGTTATTGAGGGAAACAGCATACCTAACATATGTGTGTCTTCTGCCTTCTCCTTCTCCCTCTCCCCCTCCAGCCTTTAGCCCACCAGAGAGGGAGAGAGTGAGAGAGAGAGAGAGCGAGAGAGAGTGAGAGAGAGAGAGAGAGAGAGAGAGAGAGTGAGAGAGAGAGCGAGAGAGAGACAGAGAGCGAGAGAGAGAGAGAGAGACAGAGAGCGAGAGAGAGAGAGAGAGAGAGAGAGCGAGAGAGAGTGAGAGCGAGAGCTGTGCATGAGAGTGGTGTGGGCAAAAGCAGAGCAATGGCATCTGGGAAAATGCCATGTGCCTTATTAGCGGCTCGGTGGGGAGACTGGGAATCAATGCGTGACCCGGCGGTCACACTACTGCAGCAGCAGCAGCAGCCTCAGCCTCAGCCTCAGCAGCCTCAGCAGCCTCAGCCTCAGCCTCTAGCCCAGCCCGAGACAGAAATCATCGCTCTCTGCCTGCTAAAATCCATCATGCAGCCACACTTGTTCAAGAAATAAAAAAAGAGAGAAAAAGAGAAATAAAGTTGGGTTGTGTGTGTGTGGGGGGGGTTGTTTCTGAGTCCTACATTCTTCCTCTCTGCTCCCCTTCCCCTGTGTGTGTGTGTGTGTGTGTGTGTGTGTGTGTGTGTGTGTGTGTGTGTGTGTGTGTGTGTGTAAAGGAGAAAAAGAAGGGAGAGTTTTAAACTCTGTGCCCTAAGTGTTGGGCAAGTCTGGGTTTATGAAACACAGATAGGGTCATCCCTCCATTTTCTAAAATTGTCCAGTGAAGTTTCCTGCTTGCCATATTCATTAGAGCATAAACCGAATTAGTTGACCAGGCTAATTGCAATACTTACATCGAGGGAAATGTAAACGTTGTCTAATTTGCGGGGGTCAGAATCAGACACCTCGGCTGGCAGTTAGCCACATATTACAGGATAATTTTTGGCTCCTTTAGTTGGGGCTCAGCATTCCGCAAAACAATTTGTTTTTATTTCATTGACACAGCGCCACAAATATTAATCACCACCTCTTTAGTCTGAGCTCTAAAGAAATATAGTGCATCTCTATTCTATCAACAGCGACTGGCTTTGGACTAGACGTGGTGCAGATCTGGGTTTGATTGATTTAGCCTTGCTCCGATTCCCTCCATCCAATGCATTACACTGGTTTAGTTTGTTTTGCTTTTCTACAGTTCATTAAAACACAGTCAACAGTGCGGGCACAAGCCACTGGCATATGAAAGAATGGCGACAGAGATATTGACAATAAATCAATCACACAACGCTTTGCAGGAACGATTATTATAATTGTGGTCAGCTGTTGTTTCAAATTAATTGGCATATCTATAATTGGATGCCTGAGGGTTTGGAAGAGGGCTTTCCATTTTCCCTAATTGCTTTTTTTTTTGTAAGGCAACCCTAATGTTTAAACAAGTGAAATAGCCTACCTGAAACTATATGGCCAATTACACGCTGTGTTTATATTTTTAGTGTCCCTGAGCTATTTAAACATCCCTATTCAAATACACTACCGTGTTGTTACCACGGCTACACAAAATGCGTTTGATCCATGGTCAGTCGCAAACTGCCGACTCCCAACCTCAGAAGGCTTTGAGGATGGCTGTTATGCCAGAGGCCTCCGGATTAACTCAGCCTACGAGTTAATTCCGATGCACGATCAATAGGACTGTAAAAGGCGTGCTAGGCTCACTTGTTCTTGCATCCTAGTAGTCCTTCAGTGCATGTTAAGCACGTCTCAGAAGTAGTCGGAGTCCTTTCTTCGCGTGGGCTGGGGCCAAGGCGAACTTCAGAGATTTGGAGGCGTTCTACACAAGCGTTCAGCGGTGCTCGGGGTTCAGAGGAGAGGCTCGCGAGGCGCGCTTTAATGCGAGTGACATTTTACCGCCAGAGGAAATCTATTTTTCTTTTG